>NC_081265.1:11752964-12036971 GCF_030490865.1 Poecile atricapillus | reverse complement strand
TAACCCTAACCCTAACCCTAACCCTAACCCTAACCCTAACCCTAACCCTAACCCTAACCCTAACCCTAACCCTAACCCTAACCCTAACCCTAACCCTAACCCTAACCCTAACCCTAACCCTAACCCTAACCCTAACCCTAACCCTAACCCTAACCCTAACCCTAACCCTAACCCTAACCCTAACCCTAACCCTAACCCTAACCCTAACCCTAACCCTAACCCTAACCCTAACCCTAACCCTAACCCTAACCCTAACCCTAACCCTAACCCTAACCCTAACCCTAACCCTAACCCTAACCCTAACCCTAACCCTAACCCTAACCCTAACCCTAACCCTAACCCTAACCCTAACCCTAACCCTAACCCTAACCCTAACCCGAACCCTAACCCTAACCCTAACCCTAACCCTAACCCTAACCCTAACCCTAACCCTAACCCTAACCCTAACCCTAACCCTAACCCTAACCCTAACCCTAACCCTAACCCTAACCCTAACCCTAACCCTAACCCTAACCCTAACCCTAACCCTAACCCTAACCCTAACCCTAACCCTAACCCTAACCCTAACCCTAACCCTAACCCTAACCCTAACCCTAACCCTAACCCTAACCCTAACCCTAACCCTAACCCTAACCCTAACCCTAACCCTAACCCTAACCCTAACCCTAACCCTAACCCTAACCCTAACCCTAACCCTAACCCTAACCCTAACCCTAACCCTAACCCTAACCCTAACCCTAACCCTAACCCTAACCCTAACCCTAACCCTAACCCTAACCCTAACCCTAACCCTAACCCTAACCCTAACCCTAACCCTAACCCTAACCCTAACCCTAACCCTAACCCTAACCCTAACCCTAACCCTAACCCTAACCCTAACCCTAACCCTAACCCTAACCCTAACCCTAACCCTAACCCTAACCCTAACCCTAACCCTAACCCTAACCCTAACCCTAACCCTAACCCTAACCCTAACCCTAACCCTAACCCTAACCCTAACCCTAACCCTAACCCTAACCCTAACCCTAACCCTAACCCTAACCCTAACCCTAACCCTAACCCTAACCCTAACCCTAACCCTAACCCTAACCCTAACCCTAACCCTAACCCTAACCCTAACCCTAACCCTAACCCTAACCCTAACCCTAACCCTAACCCTAACCCTAACCCTAACCCTAACCCTAACCCTAACCCTAACCCTAACCCTAACCCTAACCCTAACCCTAACCCTAACCCTAACCCTAACCCTAACCCTAACCCTAACCCTAACCCTAACCCTAACCCTAACCCTAACCCTAACCCTAACCCTAACCCTAACCCTAACCCTAACCCTAACCCTAACCCTAACCCTAACCCTAACCCTAACCCTAACCCTAACCCTAACCCTAACCCTAACCCTAACCCTAACCCTAACCCTAACCCTAACCCTAACCCTAACCCTAACCCTAACCCTAACCCTAACCCTAACCCTAACCCTAACCCTAACCCTAACCCTAACCCTAACCCTAACCCTAACCCTAACCCTAACCCTAACCCTAACCCTAACCCTAACCCTAACCCTAACCCTAACCCTAACCCTAACCCTAACCCTAACCCTAACCCTAACCCTAACCCTAACCCTAACCCTAACCCTAACCCTAACCCTAACCCTAACCCTAACCCTAACCCTAACCCTAACCCTAACCCTAACCCTAACCCTAACCCTAACCCTAACCCTAACCCTAACCCTAACCCTAACCCTAACCCTAACCCTAACCCTAACCCTAACCCTAACCCTAACCCTAACCCTAACCCTAACCCTAACCCTAACCCTAACCCTAACCTAACCCTAACCCTAACCCTAACCCTAACCCTAACCCTAACCCTAACCCTAACCCTAACCCTAACCCTAACCCTAACCCTAACCCTAACCCTAACCCTAACCCTAACCCTAACCCTAACCCTAACCCTAACCCTAACCCTAACCCTAACCCTAACCCTAACCCTAACCCTAACCCTAACCCTAACCCTAACCCTAACCCTAACCCTAACCCTAACCCTAACCCTAACCCTAACCCTAACCCTAACCCTAACCCTAACCCTAACCCTAACCCTAACCCTAACCCTAACCCTAACCCTAACCCTAACCCTAACCCTAACCCTAACCCTAACCCTAACCCTAACCCTAACCCTAACCCTAACCCTAACCCTAACCCTAACCCTAACCCTAACCCTAACCCTAACCCTAACCCCTAACCCTAACCCTAACCCTAACCCTAACCCTAACCCTAACCCTAACCCTAACCCTAACCCTAACCCTAACCCTAACCCTAACCTAACCCTAACCCTAACCCTAACCCTAACCCTAACCCTAACCCTAACCCTTAACCCTAACCCTAACCCTAACCCTAACCCTAACCCTAACCCTAACCCTAACCCTAACCCTAACCCTAACCCTAACCCTAACCCGAACCCTAACCCTAACCCTAACCCTACCCTAACCCTAACCCTAACCCTAACCCTAACCCTAACCCTAACCCTAACCCTAACCCTAACCCTAACCCTAACCCTAACCCTAACCCTAACCCTAACCCTAACCCTAACCTAACCCTAACCCTAACCCTAACCCTAACCCTAACCCTAACCCTAACCCTAACCCTAACCCTAACCCTAACCCTACCCTAACCCTAACCCTAACCCTAACCCTAACCCTAACCTAACCCTAACCCTAACCCTAACCCTAACCCTAACCCTAACCCCTAACCCTAACCCTAACCCTAACCCTAACCCTAACCCTAACCCTAACCCTAACCCTAACCCTAACCCTAACCCCTAACCCTAACCCTAACCCTAACCCTAACCCTAACCCTAACCCTAACCCTAACCCTAACCCTAACCCTAACCCTAACCCTAACCCTAACCCTAACCCTAACCCTAACCCTAACCCTAACCCTAACCCTAACCCTAACCCTAACCCTAACCCTAACCCTAACCCTAACCCTAACCCTAACCCTAACCCTAACCCTAACCCTAACCCTAACCCTAACCCTAACCCTAACCCTAACCCTAACCCTAACCCTAACCCTAACCCTAACCCTAACCCTAACCCTAACCCTAACCCTAACCCTAACCCTAACCCTAACCCTAACCCTAACCCTAACCCTAACCCTAACCCTAACCCTAACCCTAACCCTAACCCTAACCCTAACCCTAACCCTAACCCTAACCCTAACCCTAACCCTAACCCTAACCCTAACCCTAACCCTAACCCTAACCCTAACCCTAACCCTAACCCTAACCCCTAACCCTAACCCTAACCCTAACCCTAACCCTAACCCTAACCCTAACCCTAACCCTAACCCTAACCCTAACCCTAACCCTAACCCTAACCCTAACCCTAACCCTAACCCGAACCCTAACCCTAACCCTAACCCTAACCCTAACCCTAACCCTAACCCTAACCCTAACCCTAACCCTAACCCTAACCCTAACCCTAACCCTAACCCTAACCCTAACCCTAACCCTAACCCTAACCCTAACCCTAACCCTAACCCTAACCCTAACCCTAACCCTAACCCTAACCCTAACCCTAACCCTAACCCTAACCCTAACCCTAACCCTAACCCTAACCCTAACCCTAACCCTAACCCTAACCTAACCCTAACCCTAACCCTAACCCTAACCCTAACCCTAACCCTAACCCTAACCCTAACCCTAACCCTAACCCTAACCCTACCCTAACCCTAACCCTAACCCTAACCCTAACCCTAACCCTAACCCTAACCCTAAACCCTAACCCTAACCCTAACCCTAACCCTACCCTAACCCTAACCCTAACCCTAACCCTAACCCTAACCCTAACCCTAACCTAACCCTAACCCTAACCCTAACCCTAACCCTAACCCTACCAACCCTAACCCTAACCCTAACCCTAACCCTAACCCTAACCCTAACCCTAACCCTAACCCTAACCCTAACCCTAACCCTAACCCTAACCCTAACCCTAACCCTAACCCTAACCCTAACCCTAACCCTAACCCTAACCCTAACCCTAACCCTAACCCTAACCCTAACCCTAACCCTAACCCTAACCCTAACCCTAACCCTAACCCTAACCCTAACCCTAACCCTAACCCTAACCCTAACCCTAACCCTAACCCTAACCCTAACCCAACCCTAACCCTAACCCTAACCCTAACCCTAACCCTAACCCTAACCCTAACCCTAACCCTAACCCTAACCCTAACCTAACCCTAACCCTAACCCTAACCCTAACCCTAACCCTAACCTAACCCTAACCCTAACCCTAACCCTAACCCTAACCCTAACCCTAACCCTAACCCTAACCCTAACCCTAACCCTAACCCTAACCCTAACCCTAACCCTAACCCTAACCCTAACCCTAACCCTAACCCTAACCCTAACCCTAACCCTAACCCTAACCCTAACCCTAACCCGAACCCTAACCCTAACCCTACCCTAACCCTAACCCTAACCCTAACCCTAACCCTAACCCTAACCCTAACCCTAACCCTAACCCTAACCCTAACCCTAACCCTAACCCTAACCCTAACCCTAACCCTAACCTAACCCTAACCCTAACCCTAACCCTAACCCTAACCCTAACCCTAACCCTAACCCTAACCCTAACCCTAACCCTAACCCTAACCCTAACCCTAACCCTAACCCTAACCCTAACCCTAACCCTAACCCTAACCCTAACCCTAACCCTAACCCTAACCCTAACCCTAACCCTAACCCTAACCCTAACCCTAACCCTAACCCTAACCCTAACCCTAACCCTAACCCTAACCCTAACCCTAACCCTAACCCTAACCCTAACCCTAACCCTAACCCTAACCCTAACCCTAACCCTAACCCTAACCCTAACCCTAACCCTAACCCTAACCCTAACCCTAACCCTAACCCTAACCCTAACCCTAACCCTAACCCTAACCCTAACCCTAACCTAACCCTAACCCTAACCCTAACCCTAACCCTAACCCTAACCCTAACCCTAACCCTAACCCTAACCCTAACCCTAACCCTAACCCTAACCCTAACCCTAACCCTAACCCTAACCCTAACCCTAACCCTAACCCTAACCCTAACCCTAACCCTAACCCTAACCCTAACCCTAACCCTAACCCTAACCCTAACCCTAACCCTAACCCTAACCCTAACCCTAACCCTAACCCTAACCCTAACCCTAACCCTAACCCTAACCCTAACCCTAACCCTAACCCTAACCCTAACCCTAACCCTAACCCTAACCCTAACCCTAACCCTAACCCTAACCCTAACCCTAACCCTAACCCTAACCCTAACCCTAACCCTAACCCTAACCCTAACCCTAACCCTAACCCTAACCCTAACCCTAACCCTAACCCTAACCCTAACCCTAACCCTAACCCTAACCCTAACCCTAACCCTAACCCTAACCCTAACCCTAACCCTAACCCTAACCCTAACCCTAACCCTAACCCTAACCTAACCCTAACCCTAACCCTAACCCTAACCCTAACCCTAACCCTAACCCTAACCCTAACCCCTAACCCTAACCCTAACCCTAACCCTAACCTACCCTAACCCTAACCCTAACCCTAACCCTAACCCCTAACCCTAACCCTAACCCTAACCCTAACCCTAACCCTAACCCTAACCCTAACCCTAACCCTAACCCTAACCCTAACCCTAACCCTAACCCTAACCCTAACCCTAACCCTAACCCTAACCCTAACCCTAACCCTAACCCTAACCCTAACCCTAACCCTAACCCTAACCCTAACCCTAACCCTAACCCTAACCCCTAACCCTAACCCTAACCCTAACCCTAACCCTAACCCTAACCCTAACCCTAACCCTAACCCTAACCCTAACCCTAACCCTAACCCTAACCCTAACCCTAACCCTAACCCTAACCCTAACCCTAACCCTAACCCTAACCCTAACCCTACCCTAACCCTAACCCTAACCCTAACCCTAACCCTAACCCTAACCCTAACCCTAACCCTAACCCTAACCCTAACCCTAACCCTAACCCTAACCCTAACCCTAACCCTAACCCTAACCCTAACCCTAACCCTAACCCTAACCCTAACCCTAACCTAACCCTAACCCTAACCCTAACCCTAACCTAACCCTAACCCTAACCCTAACCCTAACCCTAACCCTAACCCTAACCTAACCCTAACCCTAACCCTAACCCTAACCCTAACCCTAACCCTAACCCTAACCCTAACCCTAACCCTAACCCTAACCCTAACCCTAACCCTAACCCTAACCCTAACCCTAACCCTAACCCTAACCCTAACCCTAACCCTAACCCTAACCCTAACCCTAACCCTAACCCTAACCCTAACCCTAACCCTAACCCTAACCCTAACCCTAACCCTAACCCTAACCCTAACCCTAACCCTAACCCAACCCTAACCTAACCCTAACCCTAACCCTAACCCTAACCCTAACCCTAACCCTAACCCTACCCTAACCCTAACCCTAACCCTAACCCTAACCCTAACCCTAACCCCTAACCCTAACCCTAACCTAACCCTAACCCTAACCCTAACCCCTAACCCTAACCCTAACCCTAACCCTAACCCTAACCCTAACCCTAACCCTAACCCTAACCCTAACCCTAACCCTAACCCTAACCCCTAACCCTAACCCTAACCCTAACCCTAACCCTAACCCTAACCCTAACCCTAACCCTAACCCTACCCTAACCCTACCCTAACCCTAACCCTAACCCTACCCTAACCCTAACCCTAACCCTAACCTAACCCTAACCCTAACCCTAACCCTAACCCTAACCCTAACCCTAACCCTAACCCTAACCCTAACCCTAACCCTAACCCTAACCCTAACCCTAACCCTAACCCTAACCCTAACCCTAACCCTAACCCTAACCCTAACCCTAACCCTAACCCTAACCCTAACCCTAACCCTAACCCTAACCCTAACCCTAACCCTAACCCTAACCCTAACCCTAACCCTAACCCTAACCCTAACCCTAACCCTAACCCTAACCCTAACCCTAACCCTAACCCTAACCCTAACCCTAACCCTAACCCTAACCCTAACCCTAACCCTAACCCTAACCCTAACCCTAACCCTAACCCTAACCCTAACCCTAACCCTAACCCTAACCCTAACCCTAACCCTAACCCTAACCCTAACCCTAACCCTAACCCTAACCCTAACCCTAACCCTAACCCTAACCCTAACCCTAACCCTAACCCTAACCCTAACCCTAACCCTAACCCTAACCCTAACCCTAACCCTAACCCTAACCCTAACCCTAACCCTAACCCTAACCCTAACCCTAACCCTAACCCTAACCCTAACCCTAACCCTAACCCTAACCCTAACCCTAACCCTAACCCTAACCCTAACCCTAACCCTAACCCTAACCCTAACCCTAACCCTAACCCTAACCCTAACCCTAACCCTAACCCTAACCCTAACCCTAACCCTAACCCTAACCCTAACCCTAACCCTAACCCTAACCCTAACCCTAACCCTAACCCTAACCCTAACCCTAACCCTAACCCTAACCCTAACCCTAACCCTAACCCTAACCCTAACCCTAACCCTAACCCTAACCCTAACCCTAACCCTAACCCTAACCCTAACCCTAACCCTAACCCTAACCCTAACCCTAACCCTAACCCTAACCCTAACCCTAACCCTAACCCTAACCCTAACCCTAACCCTAACCCTAACCCTAACCCTAACCCTAACCCTAACCCTAACCCTAACCCTAACCCTAACCCTAACCCTAACCCTAACCCTAACCCTAACCCTAACCCTAACCCTAACCCTAACCCTAACCCTAACCCTAACCCTAACCCTAACCCTAACCCTAACCCTAACCCTAACCCTAACCCTAACCCTAACCCTAACCCTAACCCTAACCCTAACCCTAAACCCTAACCCTAACCCTAACCCTAACCCTAACCCTAACCCTAACCCTAACCCTAACCCTAACCCTAACCCTAACCCTTACCACAGCTGCGGTCCTCTGGCAGTCTGAAAGCTTTGCGCAGATGTCGGATGCTAAGCGCCTTCCTTTGCCTTTTGGCAGTGCTCGTGCATTGCCAGCACTAGGCGGGAATGCTCACTATCCCGCACACACGTTTCATTGTGCCCGTTGCTAAGCGCTCTGGAGCACTGTTTATGACGTAAGCGGAACACCTCTTGCCGTTCCATTCTCAGAGCTCCTGGGTTAAGCAATCTACGACTCTTGGACCGAATGATAGAGGAAAACATTTCCAATGTGTCTGGCAGGGAGAAAATGAACCTGGAGAACACCTTTGTCAGGAGCTTGCACCTGCACCTTACACACACACAGATTTGCATCACATCTAAATGCCCAAGCTCTTTCTTCGACAAGTTAAAAGCTGCTGTCAGAAGGCTGTGCTCCTTGTCAGATGGAAGCAGCAGCACGCACATAGCAGTTTAGCACGCACTAAAGTGCCACAGAAGAGCGTGGTCTAGCAAAATGAAACAGGAAAAAGCATTTGCTACATGTGCCCTTGTTGTAACCTAACAACAGGTAGCAGCATAAACCAGATGCAGGTGAAGTTCTTGCAGGTGACACCTAACGTCTAATGAGCAAGCCGGCTTACCACAGCTACGGTCCTCCCGCAGTCTGAAAGCTTTGCGCACAAGCCGCATGCTAAGTGCGTTCCTTTGCCTTTTGGCAGTGTACGTGCAGTGCCAGCACTAGGCGGGAATGGTCAGTATCCCGCACCCACGTTTCGTTGTGCCCCTTGCTAAGCGCTCGGGAGCACTGTTTATGACGAAAGCGGAACACCTCTTGCCGCTCCATTCTCAGAGCTCCTGAGTTAAGCAATCTGCAACTCTTGATACGAATGCCAGACGAAAACATTTCCAATGTGTCTGGCAAAGAGAAACTGAAGGGAGAGAACACTTTTGTCAGGAGCTTGCACCTGCACCTTACACACACACAGATTTGCATCACATCTAAATGGCCAAGCTCTTTCTTCGACAAGTTGAAAGCTGCTGTCAGAAGGCTGTGCTCCTTGTCAGATGGAAGCAGCAGCACGCACAGGGCAGTTTGGCAAGCACTAAAGAGCCACAGAAGAGCGTGGTCTAGCAAAACGGGGCAGGAAAAAGCATTTGTTACGTGTCGCCTAACAACAGGTAGCAGCATAAACCAGATGCGGGTGAAGTTCTTGCAGGTGACACCTAACGTCTAATGAGCAAGCCGGTTTCCCACAGCTACGGTCCTGCCGCAGTCTGAAAGCTTTGCGCACAAGCCGCATGCTAAGTGCCTTCCTTTGCCTTTTGGCAGTGTACGTGCAGTGCCAGCACTAGGCGGGAATGGTCAGTATCCCGCACACACGTTTCGTTGTGCCCCTTGCTAAGCGCTCGGGAGCACTGTTTATGACGAAAGCGGAACACCACTTGCCGTTCCATTCTCCGAGCAGTTAAGTAATCTGCGACTCTTGATGCGAATGCCAGAGGAAAACATTTCCAATGTGTCTGGCAAGGAGAAACTGAACCTGGAGAACACCTTTGTCAGGAGCTTGCACCTGCACCTTACACACACACAGATTTGCATCACATCTAAATGGCCAAGCTCTTTCTTAGGCAAGTTGAAAGCTGCTGTCAGAAGGCTGTGCTCCTTGTCAGATGGAAGCAGCAGCACGCACATAGCAGTTTGGCAAGCACTAAAGAGCCACAGAAGAGCGTGGTCTAGCAAAACGGGTCAGGAAAAAGCATTTGTTACGTGTCGCCTAACAACAGGTAGCAGCATAAACCAGATGCGGGTGAAGTTCTTGCGGGTGAAATTCTTGCAGGTGACACCTAACGTCTAATGAGCAAGCCGGCTTACCAGAGCTACGGTCCTCCCGCAGTCTGAAAGCTTTGCGCACAAGCCGCATGCTAAGTGCCTTCCTTTGACTTTTGGCAGTGCTCGTGCATTGCCAGCACTAAGCGTGAATGGTCACTATCCCGCACACACGATTCATTGTGCCCGTTCCCAAGAGCTCTGGAGCACTGTTTATGACGAAAGCGGAACACCTCTTGCCGCTCCATTCTCAGAGCTCCTGGGTTAAGCAATCTGCAACTCTTGATTCGAATGCCAGAGGAAAACATTTCCAATGTGTCTGGCAAATAGAAACTGAAGGGAGAGAAAACCTTTGTCAGGAGCTTGCACCTGCACCTTACACACACACAGATTTGCATCACATCTAAATGGCCAAGCTCTTAGGCAAGCTGAAAGCTGCTGTCAGAAGGCTGTGCTCCTTGTCAGATGGAAGCAGCAGCACGCACATAGCAGTTTGGCAAGCACTAAAGAGCCACAGAAGAGCGTGGTCTAGCAAAACGGGCCAGGAAAAAGCATTTGCTACAGGTGCCCTTTGTGTCACCTAACAACAGGTAGCAGCATAAACCAGATGCAGGTGAAGTTCTTGCAGGCGACATCTAACGTCAAATGAGCAAGCGGGCTTACCACAGCTACGGTCCTCTGGCAGTCTGAAAGCTTTGCGCAGAGGTCGGATGCTAAGCGCCTTCCTTTGCCTTTTGGCAGTGCTCGTGCATTGCCAGCACTAGGCGGGAATGCTCACTATCCCGCACACACGTTTCGTTGTGCCCGTTGCTAAGCGCTCTGGAGCACTGTTTATGACGTAAGCGGAACACCTCTTGCCGTTCCATTCTCAGAGCTCCTGAATTAAGTAATCTACGATTCTTGGTGCGAATGATAGAGGAAAACATTTCCAATGTGTCTGGCAGGGAGAAACTGAACCTGGAGAACACCTTTGTCTGGAGCTTGCACCTGCACCTTACACACACACAGATTTGCATCACATCTAAATGCCCAAGCTCTTTCTTCGACAAGTTGAAAGCAGCTGTCAGAAGGCTGTGCTCCTTGTCAGATGGAAGCAGCAGGACGCACATAGGAGTTTGGCAAGCACTAAAGTGCCACAGAAGAGCGTGGTCTAGCAAAATGAAACAGGAAAAAGCATTTGCTACATGTGCCCTTGTTGTCGCCTAACAACAGGTAGCAGCATAAACCAGACGCGGGTGAAGTTCTTGCAGGTGACATCTAACCTCAAATGAGCAAGCTGGCTTACCACAGCTACGGTCCTCTGGCAGTCTGAAAGCTTTGCGCACAACCCGGATGCTAAGCGCCTTCCTTTGCCTTTTAGCAGTGCTCGTGCATTGCCAGCACTAGGCGGGAATGGTCACTATCCTGCACACACGATTCGTTGTGCTCGGTGCCAAGCGTTCTGGAGCACTGTTTATGACGAAAGAGGAACACCTCTTGCCGCTCCATTCTCAGAGCTCCTGGGTTAAGCAATCTGCAACTCTAGGCGTGAATGCCAGAGGAAAACCTTTCCAATGTGTCTGGCAGGGAGAAACTGAACCTGGAGAACACCTTTGTCAGGAGCTTGCACCTGCACCTTACACACACACAGATTTGCATCACATCTAAATGGCCAAGCTCTTTCTTCGACAAGTTGAAAGCTGCTGTCAGAAGGCTGTGCTCCTTGTCAGATGGAAGCAGCAGCACGCACATAGCAGTTTAGCAAGCACTAAAGAGCCACAGAAGAGCGTGGTCTAGCAAAACGGGCCAGGAAAAAGCATTTGTTACGTGTCGCCTAACAACAGGTAGCAGCATAAACCAGATGCAGGTGAAGTTCTTGCAGGTGACACCTAACGTCTAAGGAGCAAGCCGGCTTCCCACAGCTACGGTCCTGCCGCAGTCTGAAAGCTTTGCGCACAAGCCGCATGCTAAGTGCCTTCCTTTGCCTTTTGGCAGTGTACGTGCAGTGCCAGCACTAGGCGGGAATGGTCAGTATCCCGCACACACGTTTCGTTGTGCCCCTTGCTAAGCGCTCGGGAGCACTGTTTATGACGAAAGCGGAACACCTCTTGCCGCTCCATTCTCAGAGCTCCTGAGTTAAGCAATCTGCAACTCTTGATACGAATGCCAGAGGAAAACATTTCCAATGTGTCTGGCAAATAGAAACTGAAGGGAGAGAACACCTTTGTCAGGAGCTGGCACCTGCACCTTACACACACACAGATTTGCAGCACATCTAAATGGCCAAGGTCTTTTTTAGGCAAGTTGAAAGCTGCTGTCAGAAGGCTGTGCTCCTTGTCAGATGGAAGCAGCAGCACGCACAGGGCAGTTTGGCAAGCACTAAAGAGCCACAGAAGAGCGTGGTCTAGCAAAACGGGGCAGGAAAAAGCATTTGTTACGTGTCGCCTAACAACAGGTAGCAGCATAAACCAGATGCGGGTGAAGTTCTTGCAGGTGACACCTAACGTCTAATGAGCAAGCCGGCTTACCAGAGCTACGGTCCTCCCGCAGTCTGAAAGCTTTGCGCACAAGCCGCATGCTAAGTGCCTTCCTTTGACTTTTGGCAGTGCTCGTGCATTGCCAGCACTAAGCGTGAATGGTCACTATCCCGCACACACGATTCATTGTGCCCGTTCCCAAGAGCTCTGGAGCACTGTTTATGACGAAAGCGGAACACCTCTTGCCGCTCCATTCTCAGAGCTCCTGGGTTAAGCAATCTGCAACTCTTGATTCGAATGCCAGAGGAAAACATTTCCAATGTGTCTGGCAAATAGAAACTGAAGGGAGAGAAAACCTTTGTCAGGAGCTTGCACCTGCACCTTACACACACACAGATTTGCATCACATCTAAATGCCCAAGCTCTTAGGCAAGTTGAAAGCTGCTGTCAGAAGGCTGTGCTCCTTGTCAGATGGAAGCAGCAGCAGGCACAGAGGAGTTTGGCAAGCACTAAAGAGCCACAGAAGAGCGTGGTCTAGCAAAACGGGCCAGGAAAAAGCATTTGCTACAGGTGCCCTTTGTGTCACCTAACAACAGGTAGCAGCATAAACCAGATGCAGGTGAAGTTCTTGCAGGCGACATCTAATGTCAAATGAGCAAGCGGGCTTACCACAGCTGCGGTCCTCTGGCAGTCTGAAAGCTTTGCGCAGAGGTGGATGCTAAGCGCCTTCCTTTGCCTTTTGGCAGTGCTCGTGCCTTGCCAGCACTAGGCGGGAATGGTCACTATCCCGCACACACGTTTCGTTGTGCCCCTTGCTAAGCGCTCTGGAGCACTGTTTATGACGTAAGCGGAACACCTCTTGCCGTTCCATTCTCAGAGCTCCTGAATTAAGTAATCTACGACTCTTGGTGCGAATGATAGAGGAAAACATTTCCAATGTGTCTGGCAGGGAGAAACTGAACCTGGAGAACACCTTTGTCAGGAGCTTGCACCTGCACCTTACACACACACAGATTTGCATCACATCTAAATGCCCAAGCTCTTTCTTCGACAAGTTGAAAGCAGCTGTCAGAAGGCTGTGCTCCTTGTCAGATGGAAGCAGCAGCACGCACATAGCAGTTTGGCAAGCACTAAAGTGCCACAGAAGAGCGTGGTCTAGCAAAATGAAACAGGAAAAAGCATTTGTTACATGTGCCCTTGTTGTCGCCTAACAACAGGTAGCAGCATAAACCAGACGCGGATGAAGTTCTTGCAGGTGACATCTAACCTCAAATGAGCAAGCTGGCTTACCACAGCTACGGTCCTCTGGCAGTCTGAAAGCTTTGCGCACAACCCGGATGCTAAGCGCCTTCCTTTGCCATTTAGCAGTGCTCGTGCATTGCCAGCACTAGGCGGGAATGGTCACTATCCTGCACACACGATTCGTTGTGCTCGGTGCCAAGCGTTCTGGAGCACTGTTTATGACGAAAGAGGAACACCTCTTGCCGCTCCATTCTCAGAGCTCCTGGGTTAAGCAATCTGCAACTCTAGGCGTGAATGCCAGAGGAAAACCTTTCCAATGTGTCTGGCAGGGAGAAACTGAACCTGGAGAACACCTTTGTCAGGAGCTTGCACCTGCACCTTACACACACACAGATTTGCATCACATCTAAATGGCCAAGCTCTTTCTTCGACAAGTTGAAAGCTGCTGTCAGAAGGCTGTGCTCCTTGTCAGATGGAAGCAGCAGCACGCACATAGCAGTTTAGCAAGCACTAAAGAGCCACAGAAGAGCGTGGTCTAGCAAAACGGGGCAGGAAAAAGCATTTGTTACGTGTCGCCTAACAACAGGTAGCAGCATAAACCAGATGCGGGTGAAGTTCTTGCAGGTGACACCTAACGTCTAAGGAGCAAGCCGGCTTCCCACAGCTACGGTCCTGCCGCAGTCTGAAAGCTTTGCGCACAAGCCGCATGCTAAGTGCCTTCCTTTGCCTTTTGGCAGTGTACGTGCAGTGCCAGCACTAGGCGGGAATGGTCAGTATCCCGCACACACGTTTCGTTGTGCCCCTTGCTAAGCGCTCGGGAGCACTGTTTATGACGAAAGCGGAACACCTCTTGCCCCTCCATTCTCAGAGCTCCTGAGTTAAACAATCTGCAACTCTTGATACGAATGCCAGAGGAAAACATTTCCAATGTGTCTGGCAAATAGAAACTGAAGGGAGAGAACACCTTTGTCAGGAGCTGGCACCTGCACCTTACACACACACAGATTTGCAGCACATCTAAATGGCCAAGGTCTTTTTTAGGCAAGTTGAAAGCTGCTGTCAGAAGGCTGTGCTCCTTGTCAGATGGAAGCAGCAGCACGCACAGGGCAGTTTGGCAAGCACTAAAGAGCCACAGAAGAGCGTGGTCTAGCAAAACGGGGCAGGAAAAAGCATTTGTTACGTGTCGCCTAACAACAGGTAGCAGCATAAACCAGATGCGGGTGAAGTTCTTGCAGGTGACACCTAACGTCTAATGAGCAAGCCGGCTTACCAGAGCTACGGTCCTCCCGCAGTCTGAAAGCTTTGCGCACAAGCCGCATGCTAAGTGCCTTCCTTTGACTTTTGGCAGTGCTCGTGCATTGCCAGCACTAAGCGTGAATGGTCACTATCCCGCACACACGATTCATTGTGCCCGTTCCCAAGAGCTCTGGAGCACTGTTTATGACGAAAGCGGAACACCTCTTGCCGCTCCATTCTCAGAGCTCCTGGGTTAAGCAATCTGCAACTCTTGATTCGAATGCCAGAGGAAAACATTTCCAATGTGTCTGGCAAATAGAAACTGAAGGGAGAGAAAACCTTTGTCAGGAGCTTGCACCTGCACCTTACACACACAGAGATTTGCATCACATCTAAATGGCCAAGCTCTTAGGCAAGTTGAAAGCTGCTGTCAGAAGGCTGTGCTCCTTGTCAGATGGAAGCAGCAGCACGCACATAGGAGTTTGGCAAGCACTAAAGAGCCACAGAAGAGCGTGGTCTAGCAAAACGGGGCAGGAAAAAGCATTTGCTACAGGTGCCCTTCGTGTCACCTAACAACAGGTAGCAGCATAAACCAGATGCAGGTGAAGTTCTTGCAGGCGACATCTAATGTCAAATGAGCAAGCGGGCTTACCACAGCTGCGGTCCTCTGGCAGTCTGAAAGCTTTGCGCAGAGGTGGATGCTAAGCGCCTTCCTTTGCCTTTTGGCAGTGCTCGTGCATTGCCAGCACTAGGCGGGAATGCTCACTATCCCGCACACACGTTTCGTTGTGCCCGTTGCTAAGCGCTCTGGAGCACTGTTTATGACGTAAGCGGAACACCTCTTGCCGTTCCATTCTCAGAGCTCCTGAATTAAGTAATCTACGACTCTTGGTGCGAATGATAGAGGAAAACATTTCCAATGTGTCTGGCATGGAGAAACTGAACCTGGAGAACACCTTTGTCAGGAGCTTGCACCTGCACCTTACACACACACAGATTTGCATCACATCTAAATGCCCAAGCTCTTTCTTCGACAAGTTGAAAGCAGCTGTCAGAAGGCTGTGCTCCTTGTCAGATGGAAGCAGCAGCACGCACATAGCAGTTTGGCAAGCACTAAAGTGCCACAGAAGAGCGTGGTCTAGCAAAATGAAACAGGAAAAAGCATTTGCTACATGTGCCCTTGTTGTCGCCTAACAACAGGTAGCAGCATAAACCAGACGCGGGTGAAGTTCTTGCAGGTGACATCTAACCTCAAATGAGCAAGCTGGCTTACCACAGCTACGGTCCTCTGGCAGTCTGAAAGCTTTGCGCACAAGCCGGATGCTAAGCGCCTTCCTTTGCCTTTTAGCAGTGCTCGTGCATTGCCAGCACTAGGCGGGAATGGTCACTATCCTGCACACACGATTCGTTGTGCTCGGTGCCAAGCGTTCTGGAGCACTGTTTATGACGAAAGAGGAACACCTCTTGCCGCTCCATTCTCAGAGCTCCTGGGTTAAGCAATCTGCAACTCTAGGCGTGAATGCCAGAGGAAAACCTTTCCAATGTGTCTGGCAGGGAGAAACTGAACCTGGAGAACACCTTTGTCAGGAGCTTGCACCTGCACCTTACACACACACAGATTTGCATCACATCTAAATGGCCAAGCTCTTTCTTCGACAAGTTGAAAGCTGCTGTCAGAAGGCTGTGCTCCTTGTCAGATGGAAGCAGCAGCACGCACATAGCAGTTTAGCAAGCACTAAAGAGCCACAGAAGAGCGTGGTCTAGCAAAACGGGGCAGGAAAAAGCATTTGTTACGTGTCGCCTAACAACAGGTAGCAGCATAAACCAGATGCGGGTGAAGTTCTTGCAGGTGACACCTAACGTCTAAGGAGCAAGCCGGCTTCCCACAGCTACGGTCCTGCCGCAGTCTGAAAGCTTTGCGCACAAGCCGCATGCTAAGTGCCTTCCTTTGCCTTTTGGCAGTGTACGTGCAGTGCCAGCACTAGGCGGGAATGGTCAGTATCCCGCACACACGTTTCGTTGTGCCCCTTGCTAAGCGCTCGGGAGCACTGTTTATGACGAAAGCGGAACACCTCTTGCCGCTCCATTCTCAGAGCTCCTGAGTTAAGCAATCTGCAACTCTTGATACGAATGCCAGAGGAAAACATTTCCAATGTGTCTGGCTAATAGAAACTGAAGGGAGAGAACACCTTTGTCAGGAGCTGGCACCTGCACCTTACACACACACAGATTTGCAGCACATCTAAATGGCCAAGGTCTTTTTTAGGCAAGTTGAAAGCTGCTGTCAGAAGGCTGTGCTCCTTGTCAGATGGAAGCAGCAGCACGCACAGGGCAGTTTGGCAAGCACTAAAGAGCCACAGAAGAGCGTGGTCTAGCAAAACGGGGCAGGAAAAAGCATTTGTTACGTGTCGCCTAACAACAGGTAGCAGCATAAACCAGATGCGGGTGAAGTTCTTGCAGGTGACACCTAACGTCTAATGAGCAAGCCGGCTTACCAGAGCTACGGTCCTCCCGCAGTCTGAAAGCTTTGCGCACAAGCCGCATGCTAAGTGCCTTCCTTTGACTTTTGGCAGTGCTCGTGCATTGCCAGCACTAAGCGTGAATGGTCACTATCCCGCACACACGATTCATTGTGCCCGTTCCCAAGAGCTCTGGAGCACTGTTTATGACGAAAGCGGAACACCTCTTGCCGCTCCATTCTCAGAGCTCCTGGGTTAAGCAATCTGCAACTCTTGATTCGAATGCCAGAGGAAAACATTTCCAATGTGTCTGGCAAATAGAAACTGAAGGGAGAGAAAACCTTTGTCAGGAGCTTGCACCTGCACCTTACACACACAGAGATTTGCATCACATCTAAATGGCCAAGCTCTTAGGCAAGTTGAAAGCTGCTGTCAGAAGGCTGTGCTCCTTGTCAGATGGAAGCAGCAGCAGGCACAGAGGAGTTTGGCAAGCACTAAAGAGCCACAGAAGAGCGTGGTCTAGCAAAACGGGCCAGGAAAAAGCATTTGCTACAGGTGCCCTTTGTGTCACCTAACAACAGGTAGCAGCATAAACCAGATGCAGGTGAAGTTCTTGCAGGCGACATCTAATGTCAAATGAGCAAGCGGGCTTACCACAGCTGCGGTCCTCTGGCAGTCTGAAAGCTTTGCGCAGAGGTGGATGCTAAGCGCCTTCCTTTGCCTTTTGGCAGTGCTCGTGCATTGCCAGCACTAGGCGGGAATGCTCACTATCCCGCACACACGTTTCGTTGTGCCCGTTGCTAAGCGCTCTGGAGCACTGTTTATGACGTAAGCGGAACACCTCTTGCCGTTCCATTCTCAGAGCTCCTGAATTAAGTAATCTACGACTCTTGGTGCGAATGATAGAGGAAAACATTTCCAATGTGTCTGGCAGGGAGAAACTGAACCTGGAGAACACCTTTGTCAGGAGCTTGCACCTGCACCTTACACACACACAGATTTGCATCACATCTAAATGCCCAAGCTCTTTCTTCGACAAGTTGAAAGCAGCTGTCAGAAGGCTGTGCTCCTTGTCAGATGGAAGCAGCAGCACGCACATAGCAGTTTGGCAAGCACTAAAGTGCCACAGAAGAGCGTGGTCTAGCAAAACGGGGCAGGAAAAAGCATTTGCTACATGTGCCCTTGTTGTCGCCTAACAACAGGTAGCAGCATAAACCAGACGCGGGTGAAGTTCTTGCAGGTGACATCTAACCTCAAATGAGCAAGCTGGCTTACCACAGCTACGGTCCTCTGGCAGTCTGAAAGCTTTGCGCACAACCCGGATGCTAAGCGCCTTCCTTTGCCTTTTAGCAGTGCTCGTGCATTGCCAGCACTAGGCGGGAATGGTCACTATCCTGCACACACGATTCGTTGTGCTCGGTGCCAAGCGTTCTGGAGCACTGTTTATGACGAAAGAGGAACACCTCTTGCCGCTCCATTCTCAGAGCTCCTGGGTTAAGCAATCTGCAACTCTAGGCGTGAATGCCAGAGGAAAACCTTTCCAATGTGTCTGGCAGGGAGAAACTGAACCTGGAGAACACCTTTGTCAGGAGCTTGCACCTGCACCTTACACACACACAGATTTGCATCACATCTAAATGGCCAAGCTCTTTCTTCGACAAGTTGAAAGCTGCTGTCAGAAGGCTGTGCTCCTTGTCAGATGGAAGCAGCAGCACGCACATAGCAGTTTAGCAAGCACTAAAGAGCCACAGAAGAGCGTGGTCTAGCAAAACGGGGCAGGAAAAAGCATTTGTTACGTGTCGCCTAACAACAGGTAGCAGCATAAACCAGATGCGGGTGAAGTTCTTGCAGGTGACACCTAACGTCTAAGGAGCAAGCCGGCTTCCCACAGCTACGGTCCTGCCGCAGTCTGAAAGCTTTGCGCACAAGCCGCATGCTAAGTGCCTTCCTTTGCCTTTTGGCAGTGTACGTGCAGTGCCAGCACTAGGCGGGAATGGTCAGTATCCCGCACACACGTTTCGTTGTGCCCCTTGCTAAGCGCTCGGGAGCACTGTTTATGACGAAAGCGGAACACCTCTTGCCGCTCCATTCTCAGAGCTCCTGAGTTAAGCAATCTGCAACTCTTGATATGAATGCCAGAGGAAAACATTTCCAATGTGTCTGGCAAATAGAAACTGAAGGGAGAGAACACCTTTGTCAGGAGCTGGCACCTGCACCTTACACACACACAGATTTGCAGCACATCTAAATGGCCAAGGTCTTTTTTAGGCAAGTTGAAAGCTGCTGTCAGAAGGCTGTGCTCCTTGTCAGATGGAAGCAGCAGCACGCACAGGGCAGTTTGGCAAGCACTAAAGAGCCACAGAAGAGCGTGGTCTAGCAAAACGGGGCAGGAAAAAGCATTTGTTACGTGTCGCCTAACAACAGGTAGCAGCATAAACCAGATGCGGGTGAAGTTCTTGCAGGTGACACCTAACGTCTAATGAGCAAGCCGGCTTACCAGAGCTACGGTCCTCCCGCAGTCTGAAAGCTTTGCGCACAAGCCGCATGCTAAGTGCCTTCCTTTGACTTTTGGCAGTGCTCGTGCATTGCCAGCACTAAGCGTGAATGGTCACTATCCCGCACACACGATTCATTGTGCCCGTTCCCAAGAGCTCTGGAGCACTGTTTATGACGAAAGCGGAACACCTCTTGCCGCTCCATTCTCAGAGCTCCTGGGTTAAGCAATCTGCAACTCTTGATTCGAATGCCAGAGGAAAACATTTCCAATGTGTCTGGCAAATAGAAACTGAAGGGAGAGAAAACCTTTGTCAGGAGCTTGCACCTGCACCTTACACACACAGAGATTTGCATCACATCTAAATGGCCAAGCTCTTAGGCAAGTTGAAAGCTGCTGTCAGAAGGCTGTGCTCCTTGTCAGATGGAAGCAGCAGCAGGCACAGAGGAGTTTGGCAAGCACTAAAGAGCCACAGAAGAGCGTGGTCTAGCAAAACGGGCCAGGAAAAAGCATTTGCTACAGGTGCCCTTTGTGTCACCTAACAACAGGTAGCAGCATAAACCAGATGCAGGTGAAGTTCTTGCAGGTGACATCTAATGTCAAATGAGCAAGCGGGCTTACCACAGCTGCGGTCCTCTGGCAGTCTGAAAGCTTTGCGCAGAGGTGGATGCTAAGCGCCTTCCTTTGCCTTTTGGCAGTGTACGTGCAGTGCCAGCACTAGGCGGGAATGGTCAGTATCCCGCACACACGTTTCGTTGTGCCCCTTGCTAAGCGCTCGGGAGCACTGTTTATGACGAAAGCGGAACACCTCTTGCCGCTCCATTCTCAGAGCTCCTGAGTTAAGCAATCTGCAACTCTTGATACGAATGCCAGAGGAAAACATTTCCAATGTGTCTGGCAAATAGAAACTGAAGGGAGAGAACACCTTTGTCAGGAGCTGGCACCTGCACCTTACACACACACAGATTTGCAGCACATCTAAATGGCCAAGGTCTTTTTTAGGCAAGTTGAAAGCTGCTGTCAGAAGGCTGTGCTCCTTGTCAGATGGAAGCAGCAGCACGCACAGGGCAGTTTGGCAAGCACTAAAGAGCCACAGAAGAGCGTGGTCTAGCAAAACGGGGCAGGAAAAAGCATTTGTTACGTGTCGCCTAACAACAGGTAGCAGCATAAACCAGATGCGGGTGAAGTTCTTGCAGGTGACACCTAACGTCTAATGAGCAAGCCGGCTTACCAGAGCTACGGTCCTCCCGCAGTCTGAAAGCTTTGCGCACAAGCCGCATGCTAAGTGCCTTCCATTGCCTTTTGGCAGTGCTCGTGCATTGCCAGCACTAAGCGTGAATGGTCACTATCCCGCACACACGATTCATTGTGCCCGTTCCCAAGAGCTCTGGAGCACTGTTTATGACGAAAGCGGAACACCTCTTGCCGCTCCATTCTCAGAGCTCCTGGGTTAAGCAATCTGCAACTCTTGATTCGAATGCCAGAGGAAAACATTTCCAATGTGTCTGGCAAATAGAAACTGAAGGGAGAGAAAACCTTTGTCAGGAGCTTGCACGTGCACCTTACACACACAGAGATTTGCATCACATCTAAATGGCCAAGCTCTTAGGCAAGTTGAAAGCTGCTGTCAGAAGGCTGTGCTCCTTGTCAGATGGAAGCAGCAGCAGGCACAGAGGAGTTTGGCAAGCACTAAAGAGCCACAGAAGAGCGTGGTCTAGCAAAACGGGCCAGGAAAAAGCATTTGCTACAGGTGCCCTTTGTGTCACCTAACAACAGGTAGCAGCATAAACCAGATGCAGGTGAAGTTCTTGCAGGCGACATCTAATGTCAAATGAGCAAGCGGGCTTACCACAGCTGCGGTCCTCTGGCAGTCTGAAAGCTTTGCGCAGAGGTGGATGCTAAGCGCCTTCCTTTGCCTTTTGGCAGTGCTCGTGCATTGCCAGCACTAGGCGGGAATGCTCACTATCCCGCACACACGTTTCGTTGTGCCCGTTGCTAAGCGCTCTGGAGCACTGTTTATGACGTAAGCGGAACACCTCTTGCCGTTCCATTCTCAGAGCTCCTGAATTAAGTAATCTACGACTCTTGGTGCGAATGATAGAGGAAAACATTTCCAATGTGTCTGGCAGGGAGAAACTGAACCTGGAGAACACCTTTGTCAGGAGCTTGCACCTGCACCTTACACACACACAGATTTGCATCACATCTAAATGGCCAAGCTCTTTCTTCGACAAGTTGAAAGCTGCTGTCAGAAGGCTGTGCTCCTTGTCAGATGGAAGCAGCAGGACGCACATAGCAGTTTGGCAAGCACTAAAGTGCCACAGAAGAGCGTGGTCTAGCAAAATGAAACAGGAAAAAGCATTTGCTACATGTGCCCTTGTTGTCGCCTAACAACAGGTAGCAGCATAAACCAGACGCGGGTGAAGTTCTTGCAGGTGACATCTAACCTCAAATGAGCAAGCTGGCTTACCACAGCTACGGTCCTCTGGCAGTCTGAAAGCTTTGCGCACAACCCGGATGCTAAGCGCCTTCCTTTGCCTTTTAGCAGTGCTCGTGCATTGCCAGCACTAGGCGGGAATGGTCACTATCCTGCACACACGATTCGTTGTGCTCGGTGCCAAGCGTTCTGGAGCACTGTTTATGACGAAAGAGGAACACCTCTTGCCGCTCCATTCTCAGAGCTCCTGGGTTAAGCAATCTGCAACTCTAGGCGTGAATGCCAGAGGAAAACCTTTCCAATGTGTCTGGCAGGGAGAAACTGAACCTGGAGAACACCTTTGTCCGGAGCTTGCACCTGCACCTTACACACACACAGATTTGCATCACATCTAAATGGCCAAGCTCTTTCTTCGACAAGTTGAAAGCTGCTGTCAGAAGGCTGTGCTCCTTGTCAGATGGAAGCAGCAGCACGCACATAGCAGTTTAGCAAGCACTAAAGAGCCACAGAAGAGCGTGGTCTAGCAAAACGGGGCAGGAAAAAGCATTTGTTACGTGTCGCCTAACAACAGGTAGCAGCATAAACCAGATGCGGGTGAAGTTCTTGCAGGTGACACCTAACGTCTAAGGAGCAAGCCGGCTTCCCACAGCTACGGTCCTGCCGCAGTCTGAAAGCTTTGCGCACAAGCCGCATGCTAAGTGCCTTCCTTTGCCTTTTGGCAGTGTACGTGCAGTGCCAGCACTAGGCGGGAATGGTCAGTATCCCGCACACACGTTTCGTTGTGCCCCTTGCTAAGCGCTCGGGAGCACTGTTTATGACGAAAGCGGAACACCTCTTGCCGCTCCATTCTCAGAGCTCCTGAGTTAAGCAATCTGCAACTCTTGATACGAATGCCAGAGGAAAACATTTCCAATGTGTCTGGCAAATAGAAACTGAAGGGAGAGAACACCTTTGTCAGGAGCTGGCACCTGCACCTTACACACACACAGATTTGCAGCACATCTAAATGGCCAAGGTCTTTTTTAGGCAAGTTGAAAGCTGCTGTCAGAAGGCTGTGCTCCTTGTCAGATGGAAGCAGCAGCACGCACAGGGCAGTTTGGCAAGCACTAAAGAGCCACAGAAGAGCGTGGTCTAGCAAAACGGGGCAGGAAAAAGCATTTGTTACGTGTCGCCTAACAACAGGTAGCAGCATAAACCAGATGCGGGTGAAGTTCTTGCAGGTGACACCTAACGTCTAATGAGCAAGCCGGCTTACCAGAGCTACGGTCCTCCCGCAGTCTGAAAGCTTTGCGCACAAGCCGCATGCTAAGTGCCTTCCATTGCCTTTTGGCAGTGCTCGTGCATTGCCAGCACTAAGCGTGAATGGTCACTATCCCGCACACACGATTCATTGTGCCCGTTCCCAAGAGCTCTGGAGCACTGTTTATGACGAAAGCGGAACACCTCTTGCCGCTCCATTCTCAGAGCTCCTGGGTTAAGCAATCTGCAACTCTTGATTCGAATGCCAGAGGAAAACATTTCCAATGTGTCTGGCAAATAGAAACTGAAGGGAGAGAAAACCTTTGTCAGGAGCTTGCACGTGCACCTTACACACACACAGATTTGCATCACATCTAAATGGCCAAGCTCTTAGGCAAGTTGAAAGCTGCTGTCAGAAGGCTGTGCTCCTTGTCAGATGGAAGCAGCAGCACGCACATAGGAGTTTGGCAAGCACTAAAGAGCCACAGAAGAGCGTGGTCTAGCAAAACGGGCCAGGAAAAAGCATTTGCTACAGGTGCCCTTTGTGTCACCTAACAACAGGTAGCAGCATAAACCAGATGCAGGTGAAGTTCTTGCAGGCGACATCTAATGTCAAATGAGCAAGCGGGCTTACCACAGCTGCGGTCCTCTGGCAGTCTGAAAGCTTTGCGCAGAGGTGGATGCTAAGCGCCTTCCTTTGCCTTTTGGCAGTGCTCGTGCATTGCCAGCACTAGGCGGGAATGCTCACTATCCCGCACACACGTTTCGTTGTGCCCGTTGCTAAGCGCTCTGGAGCACTGTTTATGACGTAAGCGGAACACCTCTTGCCGTTCCATTCTCAGAGCTCCTGAATTAAGTAATCTACGACTCTTGGTGCGAATGATAGAGGAAAACATTTCCAATGTGTCTGGCAGGGAGAAACTGAACCTGGAGAACACCTTTGTCAGGAGCTTGCACCTGCACCTTACACACACACAGATTTGCATCACATCTAAATGCCCAAGCTCTTTCTTCGACAAGTTGAAAGCAGCTGTCAGAAGGCTGTGCTCCTTGTCAGATGGAAGCAGCAGCACGCACATAGCAGTTTGGCAAGCACTAAAGTGCCACAGAAGAGCGCGGTCTAGCAAAATGAAACAGGAAAAAGCATTTGCTACATGTGCCCTTGTTGTCGCCTAACAACAGGTAGCAGCATAAACCAGACGCGGGTGAAGTTCTTGCAGGTGACATCTAACCTCAAATGAGCAAGCTGGCTTACCACAGCTACGGTCCTCTGGCAGTCTGAAAGCTTTGCGCACAACCCGGATGCTAAGCGCCTTCCTTTGCCTTTTAGCAGTGCTCGTGCATTGCCAGCACTAGGCGGGAATGGTCACTATCCTGCACACACGATTCGTTGTGCTCGGTGCCAAGCGTTCTGGAGCACTGTTTATGACGAAAGAGGAACACCTCTTGCCGCTCCATTCTCAGAGCTCCTGGGTTAAGCAATCTGCAACTCTAGGCGTGAATGCCAGAGGAAAACCTTTCCAATGTGTCTGGCAGGGAGAAACTGAACCTGGAGAACACCTTTGTCAGGAGCTTGCACCTGCACCTTACACACACACAGATTTGCATCACATCTAAATGGCCAAGCTCTTTCTTCGACAAGTTGAAAGCTGCTGTCAGAAGGCTGTGCTCCTTGTCAGATGGAAGCAGCAGCACGCACATAGCAGTTTGGCAAGCACTAAAGAGCCACAGAAGAGCGTGGTCTAGCAAAACGGGGCAGGAAAAAGCATTTGTTACGTGTCGCCTAACAACAGGTAGCAGCATAAACCAGATGCGGGTGAAGTTCTTGCAGGTGACACCTAACGTCTAAGGAGCAAGCCGGCTTCCCACAGCTACGGTCCTCCCGCAGTCTGAAAGCTTTGCGCACAAGCCGCATGCTAAGTGCCTTCCTTTGCCTTTTGGCAGTGTACGTGCAGTGCCAGCACTAGGCGGGAATGGTCAGTATCCCGCACACACGTTTCGTTGTGCCCCTTGCTAAGCGCTCGGGAGCACTGTTTATGACGAAAGCGGAACACCTCTTGCCCCTCCATTCTCAGAGCTCCTGAGTTAAACAATCTGCAACTCTTGATTCGAATGCCAGAGGAAAACATTTCCAATGTGTCTGGCAAATAGAAACTGAAGGGAGAGAACACCTTTGTCAGGAGCTGGCACCTGCACCTTACACACACACAGATTTGCAGCACATCTAAATGGCCAAGGTCTTTTTTAGGCAAGTTGAAAGCTGCTGTCAGAAGGCTGTGCTCCTTGTCAGATGGAAGCAGCAGCACGCACAGGGCAGTTTGGCAAGCACTAAAGAGCCACAGAAGAGCGTGGTCTAGCAAAACGGGGCAGGAAAAAGCATTTGTTACGTGTCGCCTAACAACAGGTAGCAGCATAAACCAGATGCGGGTGAAGTTCTTGCAGGTGACACCTAACGTCTAATGAGCAAGCCGGCTTACCAGAGCTACGGTCCTCCCGCAGTCTGAAAGCTTTGCGCACAAGCCGCATGCTAAGTGCCTTCCTTTGACTTTTGGCAGTGCTCGTGCATTGCCAGCACTAAGCGTGAATGGTCACTATCCCGCACACACGATTCATTGTGCCCGTTCCCAAGAGCTCTGGAGCACTGTTTATGACGAAAGCGGAACACCTCTTGCCGCTCCATTCTCAGAGCTCCTGGGTTAAGCAATCTGCAACTCTTGATTCGAATGCCAGAGGAAAACATTTCCAATGTGTCTGGCAAATAGAAACTGAAGGGAGAGAAAACCTTTGTCAGGAGCTTGCACGTGCACCTTACACACACACAGATTTGCATCACATCTAAATGGCCAAGCTCTTAGGCAAGTTGAAAGCTGCTGTCAGAAGGCTGTGCTCCTTGTCAGATGGAAGCAGCAGCACGCACATAGGAGTTTGGCAAGCACTAAAGAGCCACAGAAGAGCGTGGTCTAGCAAAACGGGCCAGGAAAAAGCATTTGCTACAGGTGCCCTTCGTGTCACCTAACAACAGGTAGCAGCATAAACCAGATGCAGGTGAAGTTCTTGCAGGCGACATCTAATGTCAAATGAGCAAGCGGGCTTACCACAGCTGCGGTCCTCTGGCAGTCTGAAAGCTTTGCGCAGAGGTGGATGCTAAGCGCCTTCCTTTGCCTTTTGGCAGTGCTCGTGCATTGCCAGCACTAGGCGGGAATGCTCACTATCCCGCACACACGTTTCGTTGTGCCCGTTGCTAAGCGCTCTGGAGCACTGTTTATGACGTAAGCGGAACACCTCTTGCCGTTCCATTCTCAGAGCTCCTGAATTAAGTAATCTACGACTCTTGGTGCGAATGATAGAGGAAAACATTTCCAATGTGTCTGGCAGGGAGAAACTGAACCTGGAGAACACCTTTGTCAGGAGCTTGCACCTGCACCTTACACACACACAGATTTGCATCACATCTAAATGCCCAAGCTCTTTCTTCGACAAGTTGAAAGCAGCTGTCAGAAGGCTGTGCTCCTTGTCAGATGGAAGCAGCAGCACGCACATAGCAGTTTGGCAAGCACTAAAGTGCCACAGAAGAGCATGGTCTAGCAAAATGAAACAGGAAAAAGCATTTGCTACATGTGCCCTTGTTGTCGCCTAACAACAGGTAGCAGCATAAACCAGACGCGGGTGAAGTTCTTGCAGGTGACATCTAACCTCAAATGAGCAAGCTGGCTTACCACAGCTACGGTCCTCTGGCAGTCTGAAAGCTTTGCGCACAACCCGGATGCTAAGCGCCTTCCTTTGCCTTTTAGCAGTGCTCGTGCATTGCCAGCACTAGGCGGGAATGGTCACTATCCTGCACACACGATTCGTTGTGCTCGGTGCCAAGCGTTCTGGAGCACTGTTTATGACGAAAGAGGAACACCTCTTGCCGCTCCATTCTCAGAGCTCCTGGGTTAAGCAATCTGCAACTCTAGGCGTGAATGCCAGAGGAAAACCTTTCCAATGTGTCTGGCAGGGAGAAACTGAACCTGGAGAACACCTTTGTCAGGAGCTTGCACCTGCACCTTACACACACACAGATTTGCATCACATCTAAATGGCCAAGCTCTTTCTTCGACAAGTTGAAAGCTGCTGTCAGAAGGCTGTGCTCCTTGTCAGATGGAAGCAGCAGCACGCACATAGCAGTTTAGCAAGCACTAAAGAGCCACAGAAGAGCGTGGTCTAGCAAAATGAAACAGGAAAAAGCATTTGTTACGTGTCGCCTAACAACAGGTAGCAGCATAAACCAGATGCGGGTGAAGTTCTTGCAGGTGACACCTAACGTCTAAGGAGCAAGCCGGCTTCCCACAGCTACGGTCCTGCCGCAGTCTGAAAGCTTTGCGCACAAGCCGCATGCTAAGTGCCTTCCTTTGCCTTTTGGCAGTGTACGTGCAGTGCCAGCACTAGGCGGGAATGGTCAGTATCCCTCACACACGTTTCGTTGTGCCCCTTGCTAAGCGCTCGGGAGCACTGTTTATGACGAAAGCGGAACACCTCTTGCCGCTCCATTCTCAGAGCTCCTGAGTTAAGCAATCTGCAACTCTTGATACGAATGCCAGAGGAAAACATTTCCAATGTGTCTGGCAAATAGAAACTGAAGGGAGAGAACACCTTTGTCAGGAGCTGGCACCTGCACCTTACACACACACAGATTTGCAGCACATCTAAATGGCCAAGGTCTTTTTTAGGCAAGTTGAAAGCTGCTGTCAGAAGGCTGTGCTCCTTGTCAGATGGAAGCAGCAGCACGCACAGGGCAGTTTGGCAAGCACTAAAGAGCCACAGAAGAGCGTGGTCTAGCAAAACGGGGCAGGAAAAAGCATTTGTTACGTGTCGCCTAACAACAGGTAGCAGCATAAACCAGATGCGGGTGAAGTTCTTGCAGGTGACACCTAACGTCTAATGAGCAAGCCGGCTTACCAGAGCTACGGTCCTGCCGCAGTCTGAAAGCTTTGCGCACAAGCCGCATGCTAAGTGCCTTCCTTTGCCTTTTGGCAGTGTACGTGCAGTGCCAGCACTAGGCGGGAATGGTCAGTATCCCGCACACACGTTTCGTTGTGCCCCTTGCTAAGCGCTCGGGAGCACTGTTTATGACGAAAGCGGAACACCTCTTGCCCCTCCATTCTCAGAGCTCCTGAGTTAAACAATCTGCAACTCTTGATTCGAATGCCAGAGGAAAACATTTCCAATGTGTCTGGCAAATAGAAACTGAAGGGAGAGAACACCTTTGTCAGGAGCTGGCACCTGCACCTTACACACACACAGATTTGCAGCACATCTAAATGGCCAAGGTCTTTTTTAGGCAAGTTGAAAGCTGCTGTCAGAAGGCTGTGCTCCTTGTCAGATGGAAGCAGCAGCACGCACAGGGCAGTTTGGCAAGCACTAAAGAGCCACAGAAGAGCGTGGTCTAGCAAAACGGGGCAGGAAAAAGCATTTGTTACGTGTCGCCTAACAACAGGTAGCAGCATAAACCAGATGCGGGTGAAGTTCTTGCAGGTGACACCTAACGTCTAATGAGCAAGCCGGCTTACCAGAGCTACGGTCCTCCCGCAGTCTGAAAGCTTTGCGCACAAGCCGCATGCTAAGTGCCTTCCTTTGACTTTTGGCAGTGCTCGTGCATTGCCAGCACTAAGCGTGAATGGTCACTATCCCGCACACACGATTCATTGTGCCCGTTCCCAAGAGCTCTGGAGCACTGTTTATGACGAAAGCGGAACACCTCTTGCCGCTCCATTCTCAGAGCTCCTGGGTTAAGCAATCTGCAACTCTTGATTCGAATGCCAGAGGAAAACATTTCCAATGTGTCTGGCAAATAGAAACTGAAGGGAGAGAAAACCTTTGTCAGGAGCTTGCACGTGCACCTTACACACACACAGATTTGCATCACATCTAAATGGCCAAGCTCTTAGGCAAGTTGAAAGCTGCTGTCAGAAGGCTGTGCTCCTTGTCAGATGGAAGCAGCAGCACGCACATAGGAGTTTGGCAAGCACTAAAGAGCCACAGAAGAGCGTGGTCTAGCAAAACGGGCCAGGAAAAAGCATTTGCTACAGGTGCCCTTCGTGTCACCTAACAACAGGTAGCAGCATAAACCAGATGCAGGTGAAGTTCTTGCAGGCGACATCTAATGTCAAATGAGCAAGCGGGCTTACCACAGCTGCGGTCCTCTGGCAGTCTGAAAGCTTTGCGCAGAGGTGGATGCTAAGCGCCTTCCTTTGCCTTTTGGCAGTGCTCGTGCATTGCCAGCACTAGGCGGGAATGCTCACTATCCCGCACACACGTTTCGTTGTGCCCGTTGCTAAGCGCTCTGGAGCACTGTTTATGACGTAAGCGGAACACCTCTTGCCGTTCCATTCTCAGAGCTCCTGAATTAAGTAATCTACGACTCTTGGTGCGAATGATAGAGGAAAACATTTCCAATGTGTCTGGCAGGGAGAAACTGAACCTGGAGAACACCTTTGTCAGGAGCTTGCACCTGCACCTTACACACACACAGATTTGCATCACATCTAAATGCCCAAGCTCTTTCTTCGACAAGTTGAAAGCAGCTGTCAGAAGGCTGTGCTCCTTGTCAGATGGAAGCAGCAGCACGCACATAGCAGTTTGGCAAGCACTAAAGTGCCACAGAAGAGCGTGGTCTAGCAAAATGAAACAGGAAAAAGCATTTGCTACATGTGCCCTTGTTGTCGCCTAACAACAGGTAGCAGCATAAACCAGACGCGGGTGAAGTTCTTGCAGGTGACATCTAACCTCAAATGAGCAAGCTGGCTTACCACAGCTACGGTCCTCTGGCAGTCTGAAAGCTTTGCGCACAAGCCGGATGCTAAGCGCCTTCCTTTGCCTTTTAGCAGTGCTCGTGCATTGCCAGCACTAGGCGGGAATGGTCACTATCCTGCACACACGATTCGTTGTGCTCGGTGCCAAGCGTTCTGGAGCACTGTTTATGACGAAAGAGGAACACCTCTTGCCGCTCCATTCTCAGAGCTCCTGGGTTAAGCAATCTGCAACTCTAGGCGTGAATGCCAGAGGAAAACCTTTCCAATGTGTCTGGCAGGGAGAAACTGAACCTGGAGAACACCTTTGTCAGGAGCTTGCACCTGCACCTTACACACACACAGATTTGCATCACATCTAAATGGCCAAGCTCTTTCTTCGACAAGTTGAAAGCTGCTGTCAGAAGGCTGTGCTCCTTGTCAGATGGAAGCAGCAGCACGCACATAGCAGTTTAGCAAGCACTAAAGAGCCACAGAAGAGCGTGGTCTAGCAAAATGAAACAGGAAAAAGAATTTGTTACGTGTCGCCTAACAACAGGTAGCAGCATAAACCAGATGCGGGTGAAGTTCTTGCAGGTGACACCTAACGTCTAAGGAGCAAGCCGGCTTCCCACAGCTACGGTCCTGCCGCAGTCTGAAAGCTTTGCGCACAAGCCGCATGCTAAGTGCCTTCCTTTGCCTTTTGGCAGTGTACGTGCAGTGCCAGCACTAGGCGGGAATGGTCAGTATCCCGCACACACGTTTCGTTGTGCCCCTTGCTAAGCGCTCGGGAGCACTGTTTATGACGAAAGCGGAACACCTCTTGCCGCTCCATTCTCAGAGCTCCTGAGTTAAGCAATCTGCAACTCTTGATACGAATGCCAGAGGAAAACATTTCCAATGTGTCTGGCAAATAGAAACTGAAGGGAGAGAACACCTTTGTCAGGAGCTGGCACCTGCACCTTACACACACACAGATTTGCAGCACATCTAAATGGCCAAGGTCTTTTTTAGGCAAGTTGAAAGCTGCTGTCAGAAGGCTGTGCTCCTTGTCAGATGGAAGCAGCAGCACGCACAGGGCAGTTTGGCAAGCACTAAAGAGCCACAGAAGAGCGTGGTCTAGCAAAACGGGGCAGGAAAAAGCATTTGTTACGTGTCGCCTAACAACAGGTAGCAGCATAAACCAGATGCGGGTGAAGTTCTTGCAGGTGACACCTAACGTCTAATGAGCAAGCCGGCTTACCAGAGCTACGGTCCTGCCGCAGTCTGAAAGCTTTGCGCACAAGCCGCATGCTAAGTGCCTTCCTTTGCCTTTTGGCAGTGTACGTGCAGTGCCAGCACTAGGCGGGAATGGTCAGTATCCCGCACACACGTTTCGTTGTGCCCCTTGCTAAGCGCTCGGGAGCACTGTTTATGACGAAAGCGGAACACCTCTTGCCCCTCCATTCTCAGAGCTCCTGAGTTAAACAATCTGCAACTCTTGATTCGAATGCCAGAGGAAAACATTTCCAATGTGTCTGGCAAATAGAAACTGAAGGGAGAGAACACCTTTGTCAGGAGCTGGCACCTGCACCTTACACACACACAGATTTGCAGCACATCTAAATGGCCAAGGTCTTTTTTAGGCAAGTTGAAAGCTGCTGTCAGAAGGCTGTGCTCCTTGTCAGATGGAAGCAGCAGCACGCACAGGGCAGTTTGGCAAGCACTAAAGAGCCACAGAAGAGCGTGGTCTAGCAAAACGGGGCAGGAAAAAGCATTTGTTACGTGTCGCCTAACAACAGGTAGCAGCATAAACCAGATGCGGGTGAAGTTCTTGCAGGTGACACCTAACGTCTAATGAGCAAGCCGGCTTACCAGAGCTACGGTCCTCCCGCAGTCTGAAAGCTTTGCGCACAAGCCGCATGCTAAGTGCCTTCCTTTGACTTTTGGCAGTGCTCGTGCATTGCCAGCACTAAGCGTGAATGGTCACTATCCCGCACACACGATTCATTGTGCCCGTTCCCAAGAGCTCTGGAGCACTGTTTATGACGAAAGCGGAACACCTCTTGCCGCTCCATTCTCAGAGCTCCTGGGTTAAGCAATCTGCAACTCTTGATTCGAATGCCAGAGGAAAACATTTCCAATGTGTCTGGCAAATAGAAACTGAAGGGAGAGAAAACCTTTGTCAGGAGCTTGCACGTGCACCTTACACACACACAGATTTGCATCACATCTAAATGGCCAAGCTCTTAGGCAAGTTGAAAGCTGCTGTCAGAAGGCTGTGCTCCTTGTCAGATGGAAGCAGCAGCACGCACATAGGAGTTTGGCAAGCACTAAAGAGCCACAGAAGAGCGTGGTCTAGCAAAACGGGCCAGGAAAAAGCATTTGCTACAGGTGCCCTTCGTGTCACCTAACAACAGGTAGCAGCATAAACCAGATGCAGGTGAAGTTCTTGCAGGCGACATCTAATGTCAAATGAGCAAGCGGGCTTACCACAGCTGCGGTCCTCTGGCAGTCTGAAAGCTTTGCGCAGAGGTGGATGCTAAGCGCCTTCCTTTGCCTTTTGGCAGTGCTCGTGCATTGCCAGCACTAGGCGGGAATGCTCACTATCCCGCACACACGTTTCGTTGTGCCCGTTGCTAAGCGCTCTGGAGCACTGTTTATGACGTAAGCGGAACACCTCTTGCCGTTCCATTCTCAGAGCTCCTGAATTAAGTAATCTACGACTCTTGGTGCGAATGATAGAGGAAAACATTTCCAATGTGTCTGGCAGGGAGAAACTGAACCTGGAGAACACCTTTGTCAGGAGCTTGCACCTGCACCTTACACACACACAGATTTGCATCACATCTAAATGCCCAAGCTCTTTCTTCGACAAGTTGAAAGCAGCTGTCAGAAGGCTGTGCTCCTTGTCAGATGGAAGCAGCAGCACGCACATAGCAGTTTGGCAAGCACTAAAGTGCCACAGAAGAGCGTGGTCTAGCAAAATGAAACAGGAAAAAGCATTTGCTACATGTGCCCTTGTTGTCGCCTAACAACAGGTAGCAGCATAAACCAGACGCGGGTGAAGTTCTTGCAGGTGACATCTAACCTCAAATGAGCAAGCTGGCTTACCACAGCTACGGTCCTCTGGCAGTCTGAAAGCTTTGCGCACAAGCCGGATGCTAAGCGCCTTCCTTTGCCTTTTAGCAGTGCTCGTGCATTGCCAGCACTAGGCGGGAATGGTCACTATCCTGCACACACGATTCGTTGTGCTCGGTGCCAAGCGTTCTGGAGCACTGTTTATGACGAAAGAGGAACACCTCTTGCCGCTCCATTCTCAGAGCTCCTGGGTTAAGCAATCTGCAACTCTAGGCGTGAATGCCAGAGGAAAACCTTTCCAATGTGTCTGGCAGGGAGAAACTGAACCTGGAGAACACCTTTGTCAGGAGCTTGCACCTGCACCTTACACACACACAGATTTGCATCACATCTAAATGGCCAAGCTCTTTCTTCGACAAGTTGAAAGCTGCTGTCAGAAGGCTGTGCTCCTTGTCAGATGGAAGCAGCAGCACGCACATAGCAGTTTAGCAAGCACTAAAGAGCCACAGAAGAGCGTGGTCTAGCAAAATGAAACAGGAAAAAGAATTTGTTACGTGTCGCCTAACAACAGGTAGCAGCATAAACCAGATGCGGGTGAAGTTCTTGCAGGTGACACCTAACGTCTAAGGAGCAAGCCGGCTTCCCACAGCTACGGTCCTGCCGCAGTCTGAAAGCTTTGCGCACAAGCCGCATGCTAAGTGCCTTCCTTTGCCTTTTGGCAGTGTACGTGCAGTGCCAGCACTAGGCGGGAATGGTCAGTATCCCGCACACACGTTTCGTTGTGCCCCTTGCTAAGCGCTCGGGAGCACTGTTTATGACGAAAGCGGAACACCTCTTGCCGCTCCATTCTCAGAGCTCCTGAGTTAAGCAATCTGCAACTCTTGATACGAATGCCAGAGGAAAACATTTCCAATGTGTCTGGCAAATAGAAACTGAAGGGAGAGAACACCTTTGTCAGGAGCTGGCACCTGCACCTTACACACACACAGATTTGCAGCACATCTAAATGGCCAAGGTCTTTTTTAGGCAAGTTGAAAGCTGCTGTCAGAAGGCTGTGCTCCTTGTCAGATGGAAGCAGCAGCACGCACAGGGCAGTTTGGCAAGCACTAAAGAGCCACAGAAGAGCGTGGTCTAGCAAAACGGGGCAGGAAAAAGCATTTGTTACGTGTCGCCTAACAACAGGTAGCAGCATAAACCAGATGCGGGTGAAGTTCTTGCAGGTGACACCTAACGTCTAATGAGCAAGCCGGCTTACCAGAGCTACGGTCCTGCCGCAGTCTGAAAGCTTTGCGCACAAGCCGCATGCTAAGTGCCTTCCTTTGCCTTTTGGCAGTGTACGTGCAGTGCCAGCACTAGGCGGGAATGGTCAGTATCCCGCACACACGTTTCGTTGTGCCCCTTGCTAAGCGCTCGGGAGCACTGTTTATGACGAAAGCGGAACACCTCTTGCCCCTCCATTCTCAGAGCTCCTGAGTTAAACAATCTGCAACTCTTGATTCGAATGCCAGAGGAAAACATTTCCAATGTGTCTGGCAAATAGAAACTGAAGGGAGAGAACACCTTTGTCAGGAGCTGGCACCTGCACCTTACACACACACAGATTTGCAGCACATCTAAATGGCCAAGGTCTTTTTTAGGCAAGTTGAAAGCTGCTGTCAGAAGGCTGTGCTCCTTGTCAGATGGAAGCAGCAGCACGCACAGGGCAGTTTGGCAAGCACTAAAGAGCCACAGAAGAGCGTGGTCTAGCAAAACGGGGCAGGAAAAAGCATTTGTTACGTGTCGCCTAACAACAGGTAGCAGCATAAACCAGATGCGGGTGAAGTTCTTGCAGGTGACACCTAACGTCTAATGAGCAAGCCGGCTTACCAGAGCTACGGTCCTCCCGCAGTCTGAAAGCTTTGCGCACAAGCCGCATGCTAAGTGCCTTCCTTTGACTTTTGGCAGTGCTCGTGCATTGCCAGCACTAAGCGTGAATGGTCACTATCCCGCACACACGATTCATTGTGCCCGTTCCCAAGAGCTCTGGAGCACTGTTTATGACGAAAGCGGAACACCTCTTGCCGCTCCATTCTCAGAGCTCCTGGGTTAAGCAATCTGCAACTCTTGATTCGAATGCCAGAGGAAAACATTTCCAATGTGTCTGGCAAATAGAAACTGAAGGGAGAGAAAACCTTTGTCAGGAGCTTGCACGTGCACCTTACACACACACAGATTTGCATCACATCTAAATGGCCAAGCTCTTAGGCAAGTTGAAAGCTGCTGTCAGAAGGCTGTGCTCCTTGTCAGATGGAAGCAGCAGCACGCACATAGGAGTTTGGCAAGCACTAAAGAGCCACAGAAGAGCGTGGTCTAGCAAAACGGGCCAGGAAAAAGCATTTGCTACAGGTGCCCTTCGTGTCACCTAACAACAGGTAGCAGCATAAACCAGATGCAGGTGAAGTTCTTGCAGGCGACATCTAATGTCAAATGAGCAAGCGGGCTTACCACAGCTGCGGTCCTCTGGCAGTCTGAAAGCTTTGCGCAGAGGTGGATGCTAAGCGCCTTCCTTTGCCTTTTGGCAGTGCTCGTGCATTGCCAGCACTAGGCGGGAATGCTCACTATCCCGCACACACGTTTCGTTGTGCCCGTTGCTAAGCGCTCTGGAGCACTGTTTATGACGTAAGCGGAACACCTCTTGCCGTTCCATTCTCAGAGCTCCTGAATTAAGTAATCTACGACTCTTGGTGCGAATGATAGAGGAAAACATTTCCAATGTGTCTGGCAGGGAGAAACTGAACCTGGAGAACACCTTTGTCAGGAGCTTGCACCTGCACCTTACACACACACAGATTTGCATCACATCTAAATGCCCAAGCTCTTTCTTCGACAAGTTGAAAGCAGCTGTCAGAAGGCTGTGCTCCTTGTCAGATGGAAGCTGCAGGACGCACATAGGAGTTTGGCAAGCACTAAAGTGCCACAGAAGAGCGTGGTCTAGCAAAATGAAACAGGAAAAAGCATTTGCTACATGTGCCCTTGTTGTCGCCTAACAACAGGTAGCAGCATAAACCAGACGCGGGTGAAGTTCTTGCAGGTGACATCTAACCTCAAATGAGCAAGCTGGCTTACCACAGCTACGGTCCTCTGGCAGTCTGAAAGCTTTGCGCACAAGCCGGATGCTAAGCGCCTTCCTTTGCCTTTTAGCAGTGCTCGTGCATTGCCAGCACTAGGCGGGAATGGTCACTATCCTGCACACACGATTCGTTGTGCTCGGTGCCAAGCGTTCTGGAGCACTGTTTATGACGAAAGAGGAACACCTCTTGCCGCTCCATTCTCAGAGCTCCTGGGTTAAGCAATCTGCAACTCTAGGCGTGAATGCCAGAGGAAAACCTTTCCAATGTGTCTGGCAGGGAGAAACTGAACCTGGAGAACACCTTTGTCAGGAGCTTGCACCTGCACCTTACACACACACAGATTTGCATCACATCTAAATGGCCAAGCTCTTTCTTCGACAAGTTGAAAGCTGCTGTCAGAAGGCTGTGCTCCTTGTCAGATGGAAGCAGCAGCACGCACATAGCAGTTTAGCAAGCACTAAAGAGCCACAGAAGAGCGTGGTCTAGCAAAACGGGGCAGGAAAAAGCATTTGTTACGTGTCGCCTAACAACAGGTAGCAGCATAAACCAGATGCGGGTGAAGTTCTTGCAGGTGACACCTAACGTCTAAGGAGCAAGCCGGCTTCCCACAGCTACGGTCCTGCCGCAGTCTGAAAGCTTTGCGCACAAGCCGCATGCTAAGTGCCTTCCTTTGCCTTTTGGCAGTGTACGTGCAGTGCCAGCACTAGGCGGGAATGGTCAGTATCCCGCACACACGTTTCGTTGTGCCCCTTGCTAAGCGCTCGGGAGCACTGTTTATGACGAAAGCGGAACACCTCTTGCCGCTCCATTCTCAGAGCTCCTGAGTTAAGCAATCTGCAACTCTTGATACGAATGCCAGAGGAAAACATTTCCAATGTGTCTGGCAAATAGAAACTGAAGGGAGAGAACACCTTTGTCAGGAGCTGGCACCTGCACCTTACACACACACAGATTTGCAGCACATCTAAATGGCCAAGGTCTTTTTTAGGCAAGTTGAAAGCTGCTGTCAGAAGGCTGTGCTCCTTGTCAGATGGAAGCAGCAGCACGCACAGGGCAGTTTGGCAAGCACTAAAGAGCCACAGAAGAGCGTGGTCTAGCAAAACGGGGCAGGAAAAAGCATTTGTTACGTGTCGCCTAACAACAGGTAGCAGCATAAACCAGATGCGGGTGAAGTTCTTGCAGGTGACACCTAACGTCTAATGAGCAAGCCGGCTTACCAGAGCTACGGTCCTCCCGCAGTCTGAAAGCTTTGCGCACAAGCCGCATGCTAAGTGCCTTCCTTTGACTTTTGGCAGTGCTCGTGCATTGCCAGCACTAAGCGTGAATGGTCAGTATCCCGCACACACGTTTCATTGTGCCCGTTCCCAAGAGCTCTGGAGCACTGTTTATGACGAAAGCGGAACACCTCTTGCCGCTCCATTCTCAGAGCTCCTGGGTTAAGCAATCTGCAACTCTTGATTCGAATGCCAGAGGAAAACATTTCCAATGTGTCTGGCAAATAGAAACTGAAGGGAGAGAAAACCTTTGTCAGGAGCTTGCACGTGCACCTTACACACACAGAGATTTGCATCACATCTAAATGGCCAAGCTCTTAGGCAAGTTGAAAGCTGCTGTCAGAAGGCTGTGCTCCTTGTCAGATGGAAGCAGCAGCAGGCACAGAGGAGTTTGGCAAGCACTAAAGAGCCACAGAAGAGCGTGGTCTAGCAAAACGGGCCAGGAAAAAGCATTTGCTACAGGTGCCCTTTGTGTCACCTAACAACAGGTAGCAGCATAAACCAGATGCAGGTGAAGTTCTTGCAGGCGACATCTAATGTCAAATGAGCAAGCGGGCTTACCACAGCTGCGGTCCTCTGGCAGTCTGAAAGCTTTGCGCAGAGGTGGATGCTAAGCGCCTTCCTTTGCCTTTTGGCAGTGCTCGTGCATTGCCAGCACTAGGCGGGAATGCTCACTATCCCGCACACACGTTTCGTTGTGCCCGTTGCTAAGCGCTCTGGAGCACTGTTTATGACGTAAGCGGAACACCTCTTGCCGTTCCATTCTCAGAGCTCCTGAATTAAGTAATCTACGACTCTTGGTGCGAATGATAGAGGAAAACATTTCCAATGTGTCTGGCAGGGAGAAACTGAACCTGGAGAACACCTTTGTCAGGAGCTTGCACCTGCACCTTACACACACACAGATTTGCATCACATCTAAATGCCCAAGCTCTTTCTTCGACAAGTTGAAAGCAGCTGTCAGAAGGCTGTGCTCCTTGTCAGATGGAAGCAGCAGCACGCACATAGGAGTTTGGCAAGCACTAAAGTGCCACAGAAGAGCGTGGTCTAGCAAAATGAAACAGGAAAAAGCATTTGCTACATGTGCCCTTGTTGTCGCCTAACAACAGGTAGCAGCATAAACCAGACGCGGGTGAAGTTCTTGCAGGTGACATCTAACCTCAAATGAGCAAGCTGGCTTACCACAGCTACGGTCCTCTGGCAGTCTGAAAGCTTTGCGCACAACCCGGATGCTAAGCGCCTTCCTTTGCCTTTTAGCAGTGCTCGTGCATTGCCAGCACTAGGCGGGAATGGTCACTATCCTGCACACACGATTCGTTGTGCTCGGTGCCAAGCGTTCTGGAGCACTGTTTATGACGAAAGAGGAACACCTCTTGCCGCTCCATTCTCAGAGCTCCTGGGTTAAGCAATCTGCAACTCTAGGCGTGAATGCCAGAGGAAAACCTTTCCAATGTGTCTGGCAGGGAGAAACTGAACCTGGAGAACACCTTTGTCAGGAGCTTGCACCTGCACCTTACACACACACAGATTTGCATCACATCTAAATGGCCAAGCTCTTTCTTCGACAAGTTGAAAGCTGCTGTCAGAAGGCTGTGCTCCTTGTCAGATGGAAGCAGCAGCACGCACATAGCAGTTTAGCAAGCACTAAAGAGCCACAGAAGAGCGTGGTCTAGCAAAACGGGGCAGGAAAAAGCATTTGTTACGTGTCGCCTAACAACAGGTAGCAGCATAAACCAGATGCGGGTGAAGTTCTTGCAGGTGTCACCTAACGTCTAAGGAGAAAGCCGGCTTCCCACAGCTACGGTCCTGCCGCAGTCTGAAAGCTTTGCGCACAAGCCGCATGCTAAGTGCCTTCCTTTGCCTTTTGGCAGTGTACGTGCAGTGCCAGCACTAGGCGGGAATGGTCAGTATCCCGCACACACGTTTCGTTGTGCCCCTTGCTAAGCGCTCGGGAGCACTGTTTATGACGAAAGCGGAACACCTCTTGCCGCTCCATTCTCAGAGCTCCTGAGTTAAGCAATCTGCAACTCTTGATACGAATGCCAGAGGAAAACATTTCCAATGTGTCTGGCAAATAGAAACTGAAGGGAGAGAACACCTTTGTCAGGAGCTGGCACCTGCACCTTACACACACACAGATTTGCAGCACATCTAAATGGCCAAGGTCTTTTTTAGGCAAGTTGAAAGCTGCTGTCAGAAGGCTGTGCTCCTTGTCAGATGGAAGCAGCAGCACGCACATAGGAGTTTGGCAAGCACTAAAGAGCCACAGAAGAGCGTGGTCTAGCAAAACGGGGCAGGAAAAAGCATTTGCTACAGGTGCCCTTTGTGTCACCTAACAACAGGTAGCAGCATAAACCAGATGCAGGTGAAGTTCTTGCAGGCGACATCTAATGTCAAATGAGCAAGCGGGCTTACCACAGCTGCGGTCCTCTGGCAGTCTGAAAGCTTTGCGCAGAGGTGGATGCTAAGCGCCTTCCTTTGCCTTTTGGCAGTGCTCGTGCATTGCCAGCACTAGGCGGGAATGCTCACTATCCCGCACACACGTTTCGTTGTGCCCGTTGCTAAGCGCTCTGGAGCACTGTTTATGACGTAAGCGGAACACCTCTTGCCGTTCCATTCTCAGAGCTCCTGAATTAAGTAATCTACGACTCTTGGTGCGAATGATAGAGGAAAACATTTCCAATGTGTCTGGCAGGGAGAAACTGAACCTGGAGAACACCTTTGTCAGGAGCTTGCACCTGCACCTTACACACACACAGATTTGCATCACATCTAAATGCCCAAGCTCTTTCTTCGACAAGTTGAAAGCAGCTGTCAGAAGGCTGTGCTCCTTGTCAGATGGAAGCTGCAGGACGCACATAGGAGTTTGGCAAGCACTAAAGTGCCACAGAAGAGCGTGGTCTAGCAAAATGAAACAGGAAAAAGCATTTGCTACATGTGCCCTTGTTGTCGCCTAACAACAGGTAGCAGCATAAACCAGACGCGGGTGAAGTTCTTGCAGGTGACATCTAACCTCAAATGAGCAAGCTGGCTTACCACAGCTACGGTCCTCTGGCAGTCTGAAAGCTTTGCGCACAACCCGGATGCTAAGCGCCTTCCTTTGCCTTTTAGCAGTGCTCGTGCATTGCCAGCACTAGGCGGGAATGGTCACTATCCTGCACACACGATTCGTTGTGCTCGGTGCCAAGCGTTCTGGAGCACTGTTTATGACGAAAGAGGAACACCTCTTGCCGCTCCATTCTCAGAGCTCCTGGGTTAAGCAATCTGCAACTCTAGGCGTGAATGCCAGAGGAAAACCTTTCCAATGTGTCTGGCAGGGAGAAACTGAACCTGGAGAACACCTTTGTCAGGAGCTTGCACCTGCACCTTACACACACACAGATTTGCATCACATCTAAATGGCCAAGCTCTTTCTTCGACAAGTTGAAAGCTGCTGTCAGAAGGCTGTGCTCCTTGTCAGATGGAAGCAGCAGCACGCACAGGGCAGTTTGGCAAGCACTAAAGAGCCACAGAAGAGCGTGGTCTAGCAAAACGGGGCAGGAAAAAGCATTTGTTACGTGTCGCCTAACAACAGGTAGCAGCATAAACCAGATGCGGGTGAAGTTCTTGCAGGTGACACCTAACGTCTAAGGAGCAAGCCGGCTTCCCACAGCTACGGTCCTGCCGCAGTCTGAAAGCTTTGCGCACAAGCCGCATGCTAAGTGCCTTCCTTTGCCTTTTGGCAGTGTACGTGCAGTGCCAGCACTAGGCGGGAATGGTCAGTATCCCGCACACACGATTCATTGTGCCCGTTCCCAAGAGCTCTGGAGCACTGTTTATGACGAAAGCGGAACACCTCTTGCCGCTCCATTCTCAGAGCACCTGAGTTAAGCAATCTGCAACTCTTGATACAAATACCAGAGGAAAACATTTCCAATGTGTCTGGCAAATAGAAACGGAAGGGAGAGAACACCTTTGTCAGGAGCTGGCACCTGCACCTTACACACACACAGATTTGCAGCACATCTAAATGGCCAAGGTCTTTTTTAGGCAAGTTGAAAGCTGCTGTCAGAAGGCTGTGCTCCTTGTCAGATGGAAGCAGCAGCACGCACATAGGAGTTTGGCAAGCACTAAAGAGCCACAGAAGAGCGTGGTCTAGCAAAACGGGCCAGGAAAAAGCATTTGCTACAGGTGCCCTTCGTGTCACCTAACAACAGGTAGCAGCATAAACCAGATGCAGGTGAAGTTCTTGCAGGCGACATCTAATGTCAAATGAGCAAGCGGGCTTACCACAGCTGCGGTCCTCTGGCAGTCTGAAAGCTTTGCGCAGAGGTGGATGCTAAGCGCCTTCCTTTGCCTTTTGGCAGTGCTCGTGCATTGCCAGCACTAGGCGGGAATGCTCACTATCCCGCACACACGTTTCGTTGTGCCCGTTGCTAAGCGCTCTGGAGCACTGTTTATGACGTAAGCGGAACACCTCTTGCCGTTCCATTCTCAGAGCTCCTGAATTAAGTAATCTACGACTCTTGGTGCGAATGATAGAGGAAAACATTTCCAATGTGTCTGGCATGGAGAAACTGAACCTGGAGAACACCTTTGTCAGGAGCTTGCACCTGCACCTTACACACACACAGATTTGCATCACATCTAAATGCCCAAGCTCTTTCTTCGACAAGTTGAAAGCAGCTGTCAGAAGGCTGTGCTCCTTGTCAGATGGAAGCAGCAGCACGCACATAGGAGTTTGGCAAGCACTAAAGTGCCACAGAAGAGCGCGGTCTAGCAAAATGAAACAGGAAAAAGCATTTGCTACATGTGCCCTTGTTGTCGCCTAACAACAGGTAGCAGCATAAGCCAGATGCGGGTGAAGTTCTTGCAGGTGACATGTAACCTCAAATGAGCAAGCTGGCTTACCACAGCTACGGTCCTCTGGCAGTCTTAAAGCTTTGCGCACAAGCCGGATGCTAAGCGCCTTCCTTTGCCATTTAGCAGTGCTCGTGCATTGCCAGCACTAGGCGGGAATGGTCACTATCCTGCACACACGATTCGTTGTGCTCGGTGCCAAGCGTTCTGGAGCACTGTTTATGACGAAAGAGGAACACCTCTTGCCGCTCCATTCTCAGAGCTCCTGGGTTAAGCAATCTGCAACTCTAGGCGTGAATGCCAGAGGAAAACCTTTGCAATGTGTCTGGCAGGGAGAAACTGAACCTGGAGAACACCTTTGTCAGGAGCTTGCACCTGCACCTTACACACACACAGATTTGCATCCCATCTAAATGGCCAAGCTCTTTCTTCGACAAGTTGAAAGCTGCTGTCAGAAGGCTGTGCTCCTTGTCAGATGGAAGCAGCAGCACGCACATAGCAGTTTAGCAAGCACTAAAGAGCCACAGAAGAGCGTGGTCTAGCAAAACGGGGCAGGAAAAAGCATTTGTTACGTGTCGCCTAACAACAGGTAGCAGCATAAACCAGATGCGGGTGAAGTTCTTGCAGGTGACACCTAACGTCTAAGGAGCAAGCCGGCTTCCCACAGCTACGGTCCTGCCGCAGTCTGAAAGCTTTGCGCACAAGCCGCATGCTAAGTGCCTTCCTTTGCCTTTTGGCAGTGTACGTGCAGTGCCAGCACTAGGCGGGAATGGTCAGTATCCCGCACACACGTTTCGTTGTGCCCCTTGCTAAGCGCTCGGGAGCACTGTTTATGACGAAAGCGGAACACCTCTTGCCGCTCCATTCTCAGAGCTCCTGAGTTAAGCAATCTGCAACTCTTGATACGAATGCCAGAGGAAAACATTTCCAATGTGTCTGGCAAATAGAAACTGAAGGGAGAGAACACCTTTGTCAGGAGCTGGCACCTGCACCTTACACACACACAGATTTGCAGCACATCTAAATGGCCAAGGTCTTTTTTAGGCAAGTTGAAAGCTGCTGTCAGAAGGCTGTGCTCCTTGTCAGATGGAAGCAGCAGCACGCACAGGGCAGTTTGGCAAGCACTAAAGAGCCACAGAAGAGCGTGGTCTAGCAAAACGGGGCAGGAAAAAGCATTTGTTACGTGTCGCCTAACAACAGGTAGCAGCATAAACCAGATGCGGGTGAAGTTCTTGCAGGTGACACCTAACGTCTAATGAGCAAGCCGGCTTACCAGAGCTACGGTCCTCCCGCAGTCTGAAAGCTTTGCGCACAAGCCGCATGCTAAGTGCCTTCCTTTGACTTTTGGCAGTGCTCGTGCATTGCCAGCACTAAGCGTGAATGGTCACTATCCCGCACACACGTTTCATTGTGCCCGTTCCCAAGAGCTCTGGAGCACTGTTTATGACGAAAGCGGAACACCTCTTGCCGCTCCATTCTCAGAGCTCCTGGGTTAAGCAATCTGCAACTCTTGATTCGAATGCCAGAGGAAAACATTTCCAATGTGTCTGGCAAATAGAAACTGAAGGGAGAGAAAACCTTTGTCAGGAGCTTGCACGTGCACCTTACACACACAGAGATTTGCATCACATCTAAATGGCCAAGCTCTTAGGCAAGTTGAAAGCTGCTGTCAGAAGGCTGTGCTCCTTGTCAGATGGAAGCAGCAGCAGGCACAGAGGAGTTTGGCAAGCACTAAAGAGCCACAGAAGAGCGTGGTCTAGCAAAACGGGCCAGGAAAAAGCATTTGCTACAGGTGCCCTTTGTGTCACCTAACAACAGGTAGCAGCATAAACCAGATGCAGGTGAAGTTCTTGCAGGCGACATCTAATGTCAAATGAGCAAGCGGGCTTACCACAGCTGCGGTCCTCTGGCAGTCTGAAAGCTTTGCGCAGAGGTGGATGCTAAGCGCCTTCCTTTGCCTTTTGGCAGTGCTCGTGCATTGCCAGCACTAGGCGGGAATGCTCACTATCCCGCACACACGTTTCGTTGTGCCCGTTGCTAAGCGCTCTGGAGCACTGTTTATGACGTAAGCGGAACACCTCTTGCCGTTCCATTCTCAGAGCTCCTGAATTAAGTAATCTACGACTCTTGGTGCGAATGATAGAGGAAAACATTTCCAATGTGTCTGGCAGGGAGAAACTGAACCTGGAGAACACCTTTGTCAGGAGCTTGCACCTGCACCTTACACACACACAGATTTGCATCACATCTAAATGCCCAAGCTCTTTCTTCGACAAGTTGAAAGCAGCTGTCAGAAGGCTGTGCTCCTTGTCAGATGGAAGCAGCAGCACGCACATAGGAGTTTGGCAAGCACTAAAGTGCCACAGAAGAGCGTGGTCTAGCAAAATGAAACAGGAAAAAGCATTTGCTACATGTGCCCTTGTTGTCGCCTAACAACAGGTAGCAGCATAAACCAGACGCGGGTGAAGTTCTTGCAGGTGACATCTAACCTCAAATGAGCAAGCTGGCTTACCACAGCTACGGTCCTCTGGCAGTCTGAAAGCTTTGCGCACAACCCGGATGCTAAGCGCCTTCCTTTGCCTTTTAGCAGTGCTCGTGCATTGCCAGCACTAGGCGGGAATGGTCACTATCCTGCACACACGATTCGTTGTGCTCGGTGCCAAGCGTTCTGGAGCACTGTTTATGACGAAAGAGGAACACCTCTTGCCGCTCCATTCTCAGAGCTCCTGGGTTAAGCAATCTGCAACTCTAGGCGTGAATGCCAGAGGAAAACCTTTCCAATGTGTCTGGCAGGGAGAAACTGAACCTGGAGAACACCTTTGTCAGGAGCTTGCACCTGCACCTTACACACACACAGATTTGCATCACATCTAAATGGCCAAGCTCTTTCTTCGACAAGTTGAAAGCTGCTGTCAGAAGGCTGTGCTCCTTGTCAGATGGAAGCAGCAGCACGCACATAGCAGTTTAGCAAGCACTAAAGAGCCACAGAAGAGCGTGGTCTAGCAAAACGGGGCAGGAAAAAGCATTTGTTACGTGTCGCCTAACAACAGGTAGCAGCATAAACCAGATGCGGGTGAAGTTCTTGCAGGTGTCACCTAACGTCTAAGGAGAAAGCCGGCTTCCCACAGCTACGGTCCTGCCGCAGTCTGAAAGCTTTGCGCACAAGCCGCATGCTAAGTGCCTTCCTTTGCCTTTTGGCAGTGTACGTGCAGTGCCAGCACTAGGCGGGAATGGTCAGTATCCCGCACACACGTTTCGTTGTGCCCCTTGCTAAGCGCTCGGGAGCACTGTTTATGACGAAAGCGGAACACCTCTTGCCGCTCCATTCTCAGAGCTCCTGAGTTAAGCAATCTGCAACTCTTGATACGAATGCCAGAGGAAAACATTTCCAATGTGTCTGGCAAATAGAAACTGAAGGGAGAGAACACCTTTGTCAGGAGCTGGCACCTGCACCTTACACACACACAGATTTGCAGCACATCTAAATGGCCAAGGTCTTTTTTAGGCAAGTTGAAAGCTGCTGTCAGAAGGCTGTGCTCCTTGTCAGATGGAAGCAGCAGCACGCACATAGGAGTTTGGCAAGCACTAAAGAGCCACAGAAGAGCGTGGTCTAGCAAAACGGGGCAGGAAAAAGCATTTGCTACAGGTGCCCTTTGTGTCACCTAACAACAGGTAGCAGCATAAACCAGATGCAGGTGAAGTTCTTGCAGGCGACATCTAATGTCAAATGAGCAAGCGGGCTTACCACAGCTGCGGTCCTCTGGCAGTCTGAAAGCTTTGCGCAGAGGTGGATGCTAAGCGCCTTCCTTTGCCTTTTGGCAGTGCTCGTGCATTGCCAGCACTAGGCGGGAATGCTCACTATCCCGCACACACGTTTCGTTGTGCCCGTTGCTAAGCGCTCTGGAGCACTGTTTATGACGTAAGCGGAACACCTCTTGCCGTTCCATTCTCAGAGCTCCTGAATTAAGTAATCTACGACTCTTGGTGCGAATGATAGAGGAAAACATTTCCAATGTGTCTGGCAGGGAGAAACTGAACCTGGAGAACACCTTTGTCAGGAGCTTGCACCTGCACCTTACACACACACAGATTTGCATCACATCTAAATGCCCAAGCTCTTTCTTCGACAAGTTGAAAGCAGCTGTCAGAAGGCTGTGCTCCTTGTCAGATGGAAGCTGCAGGACGCACATAGGAGTTTGGCAAGCACTAAAGTGCCACAGAAGAGCGTGGTCTAGCAAAATGAAACAGGAAAAAGCATTTGCTACATGTGCCCTTGTTGTCGCCTAACAACAGGTAGCAGCATAAACCAGACGCGGGTGAAGTTCTTGCAGGTGACATCTAACCTCAAATGAGCAAGCTGGCTTACCACAGCTACGGTCCTCTGGCAGTCTGAAAGCTTTGCGCACAACCCGGATGCTAAGCGCCTTCCTTTGCCTTTTAGCAGTGCTCGTGCATTGCCAGCACTAGGCGGGAATGGTCACTATCCTGCACACACGATTCGTTGTGCTCGGTGCCAAGCGTTCTGGAGCACTGTTTATGACGAAAGAGGAACACCTCTTGCCGCTCCATTCTCAGAGCTCCTGGGTTAAGCAATCTGCAACTCTAGGCGTGAATGCCAGAGGAAAACCTTTCCAATGTGTCTGGCAGGGAGAAACTGAACCTGGAGAACACCTTTGTCAGGAGCTTGCACCTGCACCTTACACACACACAGATTTGCATCACATCTAAATGGCCAAGCTCTTTCTTCGACAAGTTGAAAGCTGCTGTCAGAAGGCTGTGCTCCTTGTCAGATGGAAGCAGCAGCACGCACAGGGCAGTTTGGCAAGCACTAAAGAGCCACAGAAGAGCGTGGTCTAGCAAAACGGGGCAGGAAAAAGCATTTGTTACGTGTCGCCTAACAACAGGTAGCAGCATAAACCAGATGCGGGTGAAGTTCTTGCAGGTGACACCTAACGTCTAAGGAGCAAGCCGGCTTCCCACAGCTACGGTCCTGCCGCAGTCTGAAAGCTTTGCGCACAAGCCGCATGCTAAGTGCCTTCCTTTGCCTTTTGGCAGTGTACGTGCAGTGCCAGCACTAGGCGGGAATGGTCACTATCCCGCACACACGATTCATTGTGCCCGTTCCCAAGAGCTCTGGAGCACTGTTTATGACGAAAGCGGAACACCTCTTGCCGCTCCATTCTCAGAGCACCTGAGTTAAGCAATCTGCAACTCTTGATACAAATACCAGAGGAAAACATTTCCAATGTGTCTGGCAAATAGAAACGGAAGGGAGAGAACACCTTTGTCAGGAGCTGGCACCTGCACCTTACACACACACAGATTTGCAGCACATCTAAATGGCCAAGGTCTTTTTTAGGCAAGTTGAAAGCTGCTGTCAGAAGGCTGTGCTCCTTGTCAGATGGAAGCAGCAGCACGCACATAGGAGTTTGGCAAGCACTAAAGAGCCACAGAAGAGCGTGGTCTAGCAAAACGGGCCAGGAAAAAGCATTTGCTACAGGTGCCCTTCGTGTCACCTAACAACAGGTAGCAGCATAAACCAGATGCAGGTGAAGTTCTTGCAGGCGACATCTAATGTCAAATGAGCAAGCGGGCTTACCACAGCTGCGGTCCTCTGGCAGTCTGAAAGCTTTGCGCAGAGGTGGATGCTAAGCGCCTTCCTTTGCCTTTTGGCAGTGCTCGTGCATTGCCAGCACTAGGCGGGAATGCTCACTATCCCGCACACACGTTTCGTTGTGCCCGTTGCTAAGCGCTCTGGAGCACTGTTTATGACGTAAGCGGAACACCTCTTGCCGTTCCATTCTCAGAGCTCCTGAATTAAGTAATCTACGACTCTTGGTGCGAATGATAGAGGAAAACATTTCCAATGTGTCTGGCATGGAGAAACTGAACCTGGAGAACACCTTTGTCAGGAGCTTGCACCTGCACCTTACACACACACAGATTTGCATCACATCTAAATGCCCAAGCTCTTTCTTCGACAAGTTGAAAGCAGCTGTCAGAAGGCTGTGCTCCTTGTCAGATGGAAGCAGCAGCACGCACATAGGAGTTTGGCAAGCACTAAAGTGCCACAGAAGAGCGCGGTCTAGCAAAATGAAACAGGAAAAAGCATTTGCTACATGTGCCCTTGTTGTCGCCTAACAACAGGTAGCAGCATAAGCCAGATGCGGGTGAAGTTCTTGCAGGTGACATGTAACCTCAAATGAGCAAGCTGGCTTACCACAGCTACGGTCCTCTGGCAGTCTTAAAGCTTTGCGCACAAGCCGGATGCTAAGCGCCTTCCTTTGCCATTTAGCAGTGCTCGTGCATTGCCAGCACTAGGCGGGAATGGTCACTATCCTGCACACACGATTCGTTGTGCTCGGTGCCAAGCGTTCTGGAGCACTGTTTATGACGAAAGAGGAACACCTCTTGCCGCTCCATTCTCAGAGCTCCTGGGTTAAGCAATCTGCAACTCTAGGCGTGAATGCCAGAGGAAAACCTTTCCAATGTGTCTGGCAGGGAGAAACTGAACCTGGAGAACACCTTTGTCAGGAGCTTGCACCTGCACCTTACACACACACAGATTTGCATCACATCTAAATGCCCAAGCTCTTTCTTCGACAAGTTGAAAGCTGCTGTCAGAAGGCTGTGCTCCTTGTCAGATGGAAGCAGCAGCACGCACATAGCAGTATAGCAAGCACTAAAGAGCCACAGAAGAGCGTGGTCTAGCAAAACGGGGCAGGAAAAAGCATTTGTTACGTGTCGCCTAACAACAGGTAGCAGCATAAACCAGATGCGGGTGAAGTTCTTGCAGGTGACACCTAACGTCTAAGGAGCAAGCCGGCTTCCCACAGCTACGGTCCTGCCGCAGTCTGAAAGCTTTGGGCACAAGCCGCATGCTAAGTGCCTTCCTTTGCCTTTTGGCAGTGTACGTGCAGTGCCAGCACTAGGCGGGAATGGTCAGTATCCCGCACACACGTTTCGTTGTGCCCCTTGCTAAGCGCTCGGGAGCACTGTTTATGACGAAAGCGGAACACCTCTTGCCGCTCCATTCTCAGAGCTCCTGAGTTAAGCAATCTGCAACTCTTGATACGAATGCCAGAGGAAAACATTTCCAATGTGTCTGGCAAATAGAAACTGAAGGGAGAGAACACCTTTGTCAGGAGCTGGCACCTGCACCTTACACACACACAGATTTGCAGCACATCTAAATGGCCAAGGTCTTTTTTAGGCAAGTTGAAAGCTGCTGTCAGAAGGCTGTGCTCCTTGTCAGATGGAAGCAGCAGCACGCACAGGGCAGTTTGGCAAGCACTAAAGAGCCACAGAAGAGCGTGGTCTAGCAAAACGGGCCAGGAAAAAGCATTTGCTACAGGTGCCCTTTGTGTCACCTAACAACAGGTAGCAGCATAAACCAGATGCAGGTGAAGTTCTTGCAGGCGACATCTAATGTCAAATGAGCAAGCGGGCTTACCACAGCTGCGGTCCTCTGGCAGTCTGAAAGCTTTGCGCAGAGGTGGATGCTAAGCGCCTTCCTTTGCCTTTTGGCAGTGCTCGTGCATTGCCAGCACTAGGCGGGAATGCTCACTATCCCGCACACACGTTTCGTTGTGCCCGTTGCTAAGCGCTCTGGAGCACTGTTTATGACGTAAGCGGAACACCTCTTGCCGTTCCATTCTCAGAGCTCCTGAATTAAGTAATCTACGACTCTTGGTGCGAATGATAGAGGAAAACATTTCCAATGTGTCTGGCAGGGAGAAACTGAACCTGGAGAACACCTTTGTCAGGAGCTTGCACCTGCACCTTACACACACACAGATTTGCATCACATCTAAATGGCCAAGCTCTTTCTTCGACAAGTTGAAAGCAGCTGTCAGAAGGCTGTGCTCCTTGTCAGATGGAAGCAGCAGCACGCACATAGCAGTTTGGCAAGCACTAAAGTGCCACAGAAGAGCGTGGTCTAGCAAAATGAAACAGGAAAAAGCATTTGCTACATGTGCCCTTGTTGTCGCCTAACAACAGGTAGCAGCATAAACCAGACGCGGGTGAAGTTCTTGCAGGTGACATCTAACGTCAAATGAGCAAGCTGGCTTACCACAGCTACGGTCCTCTGGCAGTCTGAAAGCTTTGCGCACAAGCCGGATGCTAAGCGCCTTCCTTTGCCTTTTAGCAGTGCTCGTGCATTGCCAGCACTAGGCGGGAATGGTCACTATCCTGCACACACGATTCGTTGTGCTCGGTGCCAAGCGTTCTGGAGCACTGTTTATGACGAAAGAGGAACACCTCTTGCCGCTCCATTCTCAGAGCTCCTGGGTTAAGCAATCTGCAACTCTAGGCGTGAATGCCAGAGGAAAACCTTTCCAATGTGTCTGGCAGGGAGAAACTGAACCTGGAGAACACCTTTGTCAGGAGCTTGCACCTGCACCTTACACACACACAGATTTGCATCACATCTAAATGCCCAAGCTCTTTCTTCGACAAGTTGAAAGCTGCTGTCAGAAGGCTGTGCTCCTTGTCAGATGGAAGCAGCAGCACGCACATAGGAGTTTGGCAAGCACTAAAGTGCCACAGAAGACCGCGGTCTAGCAAAACGGGGCAGGAAAAAGCATTTGTTACGTGTCGCCTAACAACAGGTAGCAGCATAAACCAGATGCGGGTGAAGTTCTTGCAGGTGACACCTAACGTCTAATGAGCAAGCCGGCTTCCCACAGCTACGGTCCTCCCGCAGTCTGAATGCTTTGCGCACAAGCCGCATGCTAAGTGCCTTCCTTTGCCTTTTGGCAGTGTACGTGCAGTGCCAGCACTAGGCGGGAATGGTCAGTATCCCGCACACACGTTTCGTTGTGCCCCTTGCTAAGCGCTCGGGAGCACTGTTTATGACGAAAGCGGAACACCTCTTGCCGCTCCATTCTCAGAGCTCCTGAGTTAAGCAATCTGCAACTCTTGATACGAATGCCAGAGGAAAACATTTCCAATGTGTCTGGCAAATAGAAACTGAAGGGAGAGAACACCTTTGTCAGGAGCTTGCACCTGCACCTTACACACACACAGATTTGCAGCACATCTAAATGGCCAAGGTCTTTTTTAGGCAAGTTGAAAGCTGCTGTCAGAAGGCTGTGCTCCTTGTCAGATGGAAGCAGCAGCACGCACAGGGCAGTTTGGCAAGCACTAAAGAGCCACAGAAGAGCGTGGTCTAGCAAAACGGGGCAGGAAAAAGCATTTGTTACGTGTCGCCTAACAACAGGTAGCAGCATAAACCAGATGCGGGTGAAGTTCTTGCAGGTGACACCTAACGTCTAATGAGCAAGCCGGCTTACCAGAGCTACGGTCCTCCCGCAGTCTGAAAGCTTTGCGCACAAGCCGCATGCTAAGTGCCTTCCATTGCCTTTTGGCAGTGCTCGTGCATTGCCAGCACTAAGCGTGAATGGTCACTATCCCGCACACACGATTCATTGTGCCCGTTCCCAAGAGCTCTGGAGCACTGTTTATGACGAAAGCGGAACACCTCTTGCCGCTCCATTCTCAGAGCTCCTGGGTTAAGCAATCTGCAACTCTTGATTCGAATGCCAGAGGAAAACATTTCCAATGTGTCTGGCAAATAGAAACTGAAGGGAGAGAAAACCTTTGTCAGGAGCTTGCACGTGCACCTTACACACACACAGATTTGCATCACATCTAAATGGCCAAGCTCTTAGGCAAGTTGAAAGCTGCTGTCAGAAGGCTGTGCTCCTTGTCAGATGGAAGCAGCAGCACGCACATAGGAGTTTGGCAAGCACTAAAGAGCCACAGAAGAGCGTGGTCTAGCAAAACGGGCCAGGAAAAAGCATTTGCTACAGGTGCCCTTCGTGTCACCTAACAACAGGTAGCAGCATAAACCAGATGCAGGTGAAGTTCTTGCAGGCGACATCTAATGTCAAATGAGCAAGCGGGCTTACCACAGCTGCGGTCCTCTGGCAGTCTGAAAGCTTTGCGCAGAGGTGGATGCTAAGCGCCTTCCTTTGCCTTTTGGCAGTGCTCGTGCATTGCCAGCACTAGGCGGGAATGCTCACTATCCCGCACACACGTTTCGTTGTGCCCGTTGCTAAGCGCTCTGGAGCACTGTTTATGACGTAAGCGGAACACCTCTTGCCGTTCCATTCTCAGAGCTCCTGAATTAAGTAATCTACGACTCTTGGTGCGAATGATAGAGGAAAACATTTCCAATGTGTCTGGCAGGGAGAAACTGAACCTGGAGAACACCTTTGTCAGGAGCTTGCACCTGCACCTTACACACACACAGATTTGCATCACATCTAAATGCCCAAGCTCTTTCTTCGACAAGTTGAAAGCAGCTGTCAGAAGGCTGTGCTCCTTGTCAGATGGAAGCAGCAGCACGCACATAGCAGTTTGGCAAGCACTAAAGTGCCACAGAAGAGCGTGGTCTAGCAAAATGAAACAGGAAAAAGCATTTGCTACATGTGCCCTTGTTGTCGCCTAACAACAGGTAGCAGCATAAACCAGACGCGGGTGAAGTTCTTGCAGGTGACATCTAACGTCAAATGAGCAAGCTGGCTTACCACAGCTACGGTCCTCTGGCAGTCTGAAAGCTTTGCGCACAAGCCGGATGCTAAGCGCCTTCCTTTGCCATTTAGCAGTGCTCGTGCATTGCCAGCACTAGGCGGGAATGGTCACTATCCTGCACACACGATTCGTTGTGCTCGGTGCCAAGCGTTCTGGAGCACTGTTTATGACGAAAGAGGAACACCTCTTGCCGCTCCATTCTCAGAGCTCCTGGGTTAAGCAATCTGCAACTCTAGGCGTGAATGCCAGAGGAAAACCTTTCCAATGTGTCTGGCAGGGAGAAACTGAACCTGGAGAACACCTTTGTCAGGAGCTTGCACCTGCACCTTACATACACACAGATTTGCATCACATCTAAATGGCCAAGCTCTTTCTTCGACAAGTTGAAAGCTGCTGTCAGAAGGCTGTGCTCCTTGTCAGATGGAAGCAGCAGCACGCACATAGCAGTTTAGCAAGCACTAAAGAGCCACAGAAGAGCGTGGTCTAGCAAAACGGGGCAGGAAAAAGCATTTGTTACGTGTCGCCTAACAACAGGTAGCAGCATAAACCAGATGCGGGTGAAGTTCTTGCAGGTGACACCTAACGTCTAAGGAGCAAGCCGGCTTCCCACAGCTACGGTCCTCCCGCAGTCTCAAAGCTTTGCGCACAAGCCGCATGCTAAGTGCCTTCCTTTGCCTTTTGGCAGTGTACGTGCAGTGCCAGCACTAGGCGGGAATGCTCACTATCCCGCACACACGTTTCGTTGTGCCCCTTGCTAAGCGCTCGGGAGCACTGTTTATGACGAAAGCGGAACACCTCTTGCCGCTCCATTCTCAGAGCTCCTGAGTTAAGCAATCTGCAACTCTTGATACGAATGCCAGAGGAAAACATTTCCAATGTGTCTGGCAAATAGAAACTGAAGGGAGAGAACACCTTTGTCAGGAGCTGGCACCTGCACCTTACACACACACAGATTTGCAGCACATCTAAATGGCCAAGCTCTTTCTTCGACAAGTTGAAAGCTGCTGTCAGAAGGCTGTGCTCCTTGTCAGATGGAAGCAGCAGCACGCACAGGGCAGTTTGGCAAGCACTAAAGAGCCACAGAAGAGCGTGGTCTAGCAAAACGGGGCAGGAAAAAGCATTTGTTACGTGTCGCCTAACAACAGGTAGCAGCATAAACCAGATGCGGGTGAAGTTCTTGCAGGTGACACCTAACGTCTAATGAGCAAGCCGGCTTACCAGAGCTACGGTCCTCCCGCAGTCTGAAAGCTTTGCGCACAAGCCGCATGCTAAGTGCCTTCCTTTGACTTTTGGCAGTGCTCGTGCATTGCCAGCACTAAGCGTGAATGGTCACTATCCCGCACACACGATTCATTGTGCCCGTTCCCAAGAGCTCTGGAGCACTGTTTATGACGAAAGCGGAACACCTCTTGCCGCTCCATTCTCAGAGCTCCTGGGTTAAGCAATCTGCAACTCTTGATTCGAATGCCAGAGGAAAACATTTCCAATGTGTCTGGCAAATAGAAACTGAAGGGAGAGAAAACCTTTGTCAGGAGCTTGCACCTGCACCTTACACACACAGAGATTTGCATCACATCTAAATGGCCAAGCTCTTAGGCAAGTTGAAAGCTGCTGTCAGAAGGCTGTGCTCCTTGTCAGATGGAAGCAGCAGCAGGCACAGAGGAGTTTGGCAAGCACTAAAGAGCCACAGAAGAGCGTGGTCTAGCAAAACGGGCCAGGAAAAAGCATTTGCTACAGGTGCCCTTTGTGTCACCTAACAACAGGTAGCAGCATAAACCAGATGCAGGTGAAGTTCTTGCAGGCGACATCTAATGTCAAATGAGCAAGCGGGCTTACCACAGCTGCGGTCCTCTGGCAGTCTGAAAGCTTTGCGCAGAGGTGGATGCTAAGCGCCTTCCTTTGCCTTTTGGCAGTGCTCGTGCATTGCCAGCACTAGGCGGGAATGCTCACTATCCCGCACACACGTTTCGTTGTGCCCGTTGCTAAGCGCTCTGGAGCACTGTTTATGACGTAAGCGGAACACCTCTTGCCGTTCCATTCTCAGAGCTCCTGAATTAAGTAATCTACGACTCTTGGTGCGAATGATAGAGGAAAACATTTCCAATGTGTCTGGCAGGGAGAAACTGAACCTGGAGAACACCTTTGTCAGGAGCTTGCACCTGCACCTTACACACACACAGATTTGCAGCACATCTAAATGCCCAAGCTCTTTCTTCGACAAGTTGAAAGCAGCTGTCAGAAGGCTGTGCTCCTTGTCAGATGGAAGCAGCAGCACGCACATAGCAGTTTGGCAAGCACTAAAGTGCCACAGAAGAGCGTGGTCTAGCAAAATGAAACAGGAAAAAGCATTTGCTACATGTGCCCTTGTTGTCGCCTAACAACAGGTAGCAGCATAAACCAGACGCGGGTGAAGTTCTTGCAGGTGACATGTAACCTCAAATGAGCAAGCTGGCTTACCACAGCTACGGTCCTCTGGCAGTCTGAAAGCTTTGCGCACAAGCCGGATGCTAAGCGCCTTCCTTTGCCATTTAGCAGTGCTCGTGCATTGCCAGCACTAGGCGGGAATGGTCACTATCCTGCACACACGATTCGTTGTGCTCGGTGCCAAGCGTTCTGGAGCACTGTTTATGACGAAAGAGGAACACCTCTTGCCGCTCCATTCTCAGAGCTCCTGGGTTAAGCAATCTGCAACTCTAGGCGTGAATGCCAGAGGAAAACCTTTCCAATGTGTCTGGCAGGGAGAAACTGAACCTGGAGAACACCTTTGTCAGGAGCTTGCACCTGCACCTTACATACACACAGATTTGCATCACATCTAAATGGCCAAGCTCTTTCTTCGACAAGTTGAAAGCTGCTGTCAGAAGGCTGTGCTCCTTGTCAGATGGAAGCAGCAGCACGCACATAGCAGTTTAGCAAGCACTAAAGAGCCACAGAAGAGCGTGGTCTAGCAAAACGGGGCAGGAAAAAGCATTTGTTACGTGTCGCCTAACAACAGGTAGCAGCATAAACCAGATGCGGGTGAAGTTCTTGCAGGTGACACCTAACGTCTAAGGAGCAAGCCGGCTTCCCACAGCTACGGTCCTGCCGCAGTCTGAAAGCTTTGGGCACAAGCCGCATGCTAAGTGCCTTCCTTTGCCTTTTGGCAGTGTACGTGCAGTGCCAGCACTAGGCGGGAATGGTCAGTATCCCGCACACACGTTTCGTTGTGCCCCTTGCTAAGCGCTCGGGAGCACTGTTTATGACGAAAGCGGAACACCTCTTGCCGCTCCATTCTCAGAGCTCCTGGGTTAAGCAATCTGCAACTCTTGATTCGAATGCCAGAGGAAAACATTTCCAATGTGTCTGGCAAATAGAAACTGAAGGGAGAGAAAACCTTTGTCAGGAGCTTGCACCTGCACCTTACACACACAGAGATTTGCATCACATCTAAATGGCCAAGCTCTTAGGCAAGTTGAAAGCTGCTGTCAGAAGGCTGTGCTCCTTGTCAGATGGAAGCAGCAGCACGCACATAGCAGTTTGGCAAGCACTAAAGAGCCACAGAAGAGCGTGGTCTAGCAAAACGGGCCAGGAAAAAGCATTTGCTACAGGTGCCCTTCGTGTCACCTAACAACAGGTAGCAGCATAAACCAGATGCAGGTGAAGTTCTTGCAGGCGACATCTAATGTCAAATGAGCAAGCGGGCTTACCACAGCTGCGGTCCTCTGGCAGTCTGAAAGCTTTGCGCAGAGGTGGATGCTAAGCGCCTTCCTTTGCCTTTTGGCAGTGCTCGTGCATTGCCAGCACTAGGCGGGAATGCTCACTATCCCGCACACACGTTTCGTTGTGCCCGTTGCTAAGCGCTCTGGAGCACTGTTTATGACGTAAGCGGAACACCTCTTGCCGTTCCATTCTCAGAGCTCCTGAATTAAGTAATCTACGACTCTTGGTGCGAATGATAGAGGAAAACATTTCCAATGTGTCTGGCATGGAGAAACTGAACCTGGAGAACACCTTTGTCAGGAGCTTGCACCTGCACCTTACACACACACAGATTTGCATCACATCTAAATGCCCAAGCTCTTTCTTCGACAAGTTGAAAGCAGCTGTCAGAAGGCTGTGCTCCTTGTCAGATGGAAGCAGCAGCACGCACATAGGAGTTTGGCAAGCACTAAAGTGCCACAGAAGAGCGCGGTCTAGCAAAATGAAACAGGAAAAAGCATTTGCTACATGTGCCCTTGTTGTCGCCTAACAACAGGTAGCAGCATAAGCCAGATGCGGGTGAAGTTCTTGCAGGTGACATGTAACCTCAAATGAGCAAGCTGGCTTACCACAGCTACGGTCCTCTGGCAGTCTTAAAGCTTTGCGCACAAGCCGGATGCTAAGCGCCTTCCTTTGCCTTTTAGCAGTGCTCGTGCATTGCCAGCACTAGGCGGGAATGGTCACTATCCTGCACACACGATTCGTTGTGCTCGGTGCCAAGCGTTCTGGAGCACTGTTTATGACGAAAGAGGAACACCTCTTGCCGCTCCATTCTCAGAGCTCCTGGGTTAAGCAATCTGCAACTCTAGGCGTGAATGCCAGAGGAAAACCTTTGCAATGTGTCTGGCAGGGAGAAACTGAACCTGGAGAACACCTTTGTCAGGAGCTTGCACCTGCACCTTACACACACACAGATTTGCATCACATCTAAATGGCCAAGCTCTTTCTTCGACAAGTTGAAAGCTGCTGTCAGAAGGCTGTGCTCCTTGTCAGATGGAAGCAGCAGCACGCACATAGCAGTTTGGCAAGCACTAAAGAGCCACAGAAGAGCGTGGTCTAGCAAAACGGGGCAGGAAAAAGCATTTGTTACGTGTCGCCTAACAACAGGTAGCAGCATAAACCAGATGCGGGTGAAGTTCTTGCAGGTGACACCTAACGTCTAATGAGCAAGCCGGCTTCCCACAGCTACGGTCCTCCCGCAGTCTGAATGCTTTGCGCACAAGCCGCATGCTAAGTGCCTTCCTTTGCCTTTTGGCAGTGTACGTGCAGTGCCAGCACTAGGCGGGAATGGTCAGTATCCCGCACACACGTTTCGTTGTGCCCCTTGCTAAGCGCTCGGGAGCACTGTTTATGACGAAAGCGGAACACCTCTTGCCGCTCCATTCTCAGAGCTCCTGAGTTAAGCAATCTGCAACTCTTGATACGAATGCCAGAGGAAAACATTTCCAATGTGTCTGGCAAATAGAAACTGAAGGGAGAGAACACCTTTGTCAGGAGCTGGCACCTGCACCTTACACACACACAGATTTGCAGCACATCTAAATGGCCAAGCTCTTTCTTCGACAAGTTGAAAGCTGCTGTCAGAAGGCTGTGCTCCTTGTCAGATGGAAGCAGCAGCACGCACATAGCAGTTTGGCAAGCACTAAAGAGCCACAGAAGAGCGTGGTCTAGCAAAACGGGGCAGGAAAAAGCATTTGTTACGTGTCGCCTAACAACAGGTAGCAGCATAAACCAGATGCGGGTGAAGTTCTTGCAGGTGACACCTAACGTCTAAGGAGCAAGCCGGCTTCCCACAGCTACGGTCCTCCCGCAGTCTGAAAGCTTTGCGCACAAGCCGCATGCTAAGTGCCTTCCTTTGCCTTTTGGCAGTGTACGTGCAGTGCCAGCACTAGGCGGGAATGGTCAGTATCCCGCACACACGTTTCGTTGTGCCCCTTGCTAAGCGCTCGGGAGCACTGTTTATGACGAAAGCGGAACACCTCTTGCCGCTCCATTCTCAGAGCTCCTGAGTTAAGCAATCTGCAACTCTTGATACGAATGCCAGAGGAAAACATTTCCAATGTGTCTGGCAAATAGAAACTGAAGGGAGAGAACACCTTTGTCAGGAGCTGGCACCTGCACCTTACACACACACAGATTTGCAGCACATCTAAATGGCCAAGCTCTTTCTTCGACAAGTTGAAAGCTGCTGTCAGAAGGCTGTGCTCCTTGTCAGATGGAAGCAGCAGCACGCACAGGGCAGTTTGGCAAGCACTAAAGAGCCACAGAAGAGCGTGGTCTAGCAAAACGGGGCAGGAAAAAGCATTTGTTACGTGTCGCCTAACAACAGGTAGCAGCATAAACCAGATGCGGGTGAAGTTCTTGCAGGTGACACCTAACGTCTAATGAGCAAGCCGGCTTACCAGAGCTACGGTCCTCCCGCAGTCTGAAAGCTTTGCGCACAAGCCGCATGCTAAGTGCCTTCCTTTGACTTTTGGCAGTGCTCGTGCATTGCCAGCACTAAGCGTGAATGGTCACTATCCCGCACACACGATTCATTGTGCCCGTTCCCAAGAGCTCTGGAGCACTGTTTATGACGAAAGCGGAACACCTCTTGCCGCTCCATTCTCAGAGCTCCTGGGTTAAGCAATCTGCAACTCTTGATTCGAATGCCAGAGGAAAACATTTCCAATGTGTCTGGCAAATAGAAACTGAAGGGAGAGAAAACCTTTGTCAGGAGCTTGCACCTGCACCTTACACACACAGAGATTTGCATCACATCTAAATGGCCAAGCTCTTAGGCAAGTTGAAAGCTGCTGTCAGAAGGCTGTGCTCCTTGTCAGATGGAAGCAGCAGCAGGCACAGAGGAGTTTGGCAAGCACTAAAGAGCCACAGAAGAGCGTGGTCTAGCAAAACGGGCCAGGAAAAAGCATTTGCTACAGGTGCCCTTTGTGTCACCTAACAACAGGTAGCAGCATAAACCAGATGCAGGTGAAGTTCTTGCAGGCGACATCTAATGTCAAATGAGCAAGCGGGCTTACCACAGCTGCGGTCCTCTGGCAGTCTGAAAGCTTTGCGCAGAGGTGGATGCTAAGCGCCTTCCTTTGCCTTTTGGCAGTGCTCGTGCATTGCCAGCACTAGGCGGGAATGCTCACTATCCCGCACACACGTTTCGTTGTGCCCGTTGCTAAGCGCTCTGGAGCACTGTTTATGACGTAAGCGGAACACCTCTTGCCGTTCCATTCTCAGAGCTCCTGAATTAAGTAATCTACGACTCTTGGTGCGAATGATAGAGGAAAACATTTCCAATGTGTCTGGCAGGGAGAAACTGAACCTGGAGAACACCTTTGTCAGGAGCTTGCACCTGCACCTTACACACACACAGATTTGCATCACATCTAAATGCCCAAGCTCTTTCTTCGACAAGTTGAAAGCTGCTGTCAGAAGGCTGTGCTCCTTGTCAGATGGAAGCAGCAGCACGCACATAGCAGTTTGGCAAGCACTAAAGTGCCACAGAAGAGCGTGGTCTAGCAAAATGAAACAGGAAAAAGCATTTGCTACATGTGCCCTTGTTGTCGCCTAACAACAGGTAGCAGCATAAACCAGACGCGGGTGAAGTTCTTGCAGGTGACATCTAACCTCAAATGAGCAAGCTGGCTTACCACAGCTACGGTCCTCTGGCAGTCTGAAAGCTTTGCGCACAAGCCGGATGCTAAGCGCCTTCCTTTGCCATTTAGCAGTGCTCGTGCATTGCCAGCACTAGGCGGGAATGGTCACTATCCTGCACACACGATTCGTTGTGCTCGGTGCCAAGCGTTCTGGAGCACTGTTTATGACGAAAGAGGAACACCTCTTGCCGCTCCATTCTCAGAGCTCCGGGGTTAAGCAATCTGCAACTCTAGGCGTGAATGCCAGAGGAAAACCTTTGCAATGTGTCTGGCAGGGAGAAACTGAACCTGGAGAACACCTTTGTCAGGAGCTTGCACCTGCACCTTACACACACACAGATTTGCATCACATCTAAATGGCCAAGCTCTTTCTTCGACAAGTTGAAAGCTGCTGTCAGAAGGCTGTGCTCCTTGTCAGATGGAAGCAGCAGCACGCACATAGCAGTTTGGCAAGCACTAAAGAGCCACAGAAGAGCGTGGTCTAGCAAAACGGGGCAGGAAAAAGCATTTGTTACGTGTCGCCTAACAACAGGTAGCAGCATAAACCAGATGCGGGTGAAGTTCTTGCAGGTGACACCTAACGTCTAATGAGCAAGCCGGCTTCCCACAGCTACGGTCCTCCCGCAGTCTGAATGCTTTGCGCACAAGCCGCATGCTAAGTGCCTTCCTTTGCCTTTTGGCAGTGTACGTGCAGTGCCAGCACTAGGCGGGAATGGTCAGTATCCCGCACACACGTTTCGTTGTGCCCCTTGCTAAGCGCTCGGGAGCACTGTTTATGACGAAAGCGGAACACCTCTTGCCGCTCCATTCTCAGAGCTCCTGAGTTAAGCAATCTGCAACTCTTGATACGAATGCCAGAGGAAAACATTTCCAATGTGTCTGGCAAATAGAAACTGAAGGGAGAGAACACCTTTGTCAGGAGCTGGCACCTGCACCTTACACACACACAGATTTGCAGCACATCTAAATGGCCAAGCTCTTTCTTCGACAAGTTGAAAGCTGCTGTCAGAAGGCTGTGCTCCTTGTCAGATGGAAGCAGCAGCACGCACATAGCAGTTTGGCAAGCACTAAAGAGCCACAGAAGAGCGTGGTCTAGCAAAACGGGGCAGGAAAAAGCATTTGTTACGTGTCGCCTAACAACAGGTAGCAGCATAAACCAGATGCGGGTGAAGTTCTTGCAGGTGACACCTAACGTCTAAGGAGCAAGCCGGCTTCCCACAGCTACGGTCCTCCCGCAGTCTGAAAGCTTTGCGCACAAGCCGCATGCTAAGTGCCTTCCTTTGCCTTTTGGCAGTGTACGTGCAGTGCCAGCACTAGGCGGGAATGGTCAGTATCCCGCACACACGTTTCGTTGTGCCCCTTGCTAAGCGCTCGGGAGCACTGTTTATGACGAAAGCGGAACACCTCTTGCCGCTCCATTCTCAGAGCTCCTGAGTTAAGCAATCTGCAACTCTTGATACGAATGCCAGAGGAAAACATTTCCAATGTGTCTGGCAAATAGAAACTGAAGGGAGAGAACACCTTTGTCAGGAGCTGGCACCTGCACCTTACACACACACAGATTTGCAGCACATCTAAATGGCCAAGCTCTTTCTTCGACAAGTTGAAAGCTGCTGTCAGAAGGCTGTGCTCCTTGTCAGATGGAAGCAGCAGCACGCACAGGGCAGTTTGGCAAGCACTAAAGAGCCACAGAAGAGCGTGGTCTAGCAAAACGGGGCAGGAAAAAGCATTTGTTACGTGTCGCCTAACAACAGGTAGCAGCATAAACCAGATGCGGGTGAAGTTCTTGCAGGTGACACCTAACGTCTAATGAGCAAGCCGGCTTACCAGAGCTACGGTCCTCCCGCAGTCTGAAAGCTTTGCGCACAAGCCGCATGCTAAGTGCCTTCCTTTGACTTTTGGCAGTGCTCGTGCATTGCCAGCACTAAGCGTGAATGGTCACTATCCCGCACACACGATTCATTGTGCCCGTTCCCAAGAGCTCTGGAGCACTGTTTATGACGAAAGCGGAACACCTCTTGCCGCTCCATTCTCAGAGCTCCTGGGTTAAGCAATCTGCAACTCTTGATTCGAATGCCAGAGGAAAACATTTCCAATGTGTCTGGCAAATAGAAACTGAAGGGAGAGAAAACCTTTGTCAGGAGCTTGCACCTGCACCTTACACACACAGAGATTTGCATCACATCTAAATGGCCAAGCTCTTAGGCAAGTTGAAAGCTGCTGTCAGAAGGCTGTGCTCCTTGTCAGATGGAAGCAGCAGCAGGCACAGAGGAGTTTGGCAAGCACTAAAGAGCCACAGAAGAGCGTGGTCTAGCAAAACGGGCCAGGAAAAAGCATTTGCTACAGGTGCCCTTTGTGTCACCTAACAACAGGTAGCAGCATAAACCAGATGCAGGTGAAGTTCTTGCAGGCGACATCTAATGTCAAATGAGCAAGCGGGCTTACCACAGCTGCGGTCCTCTGGCAGTCTGAAAGCTTTGCGCAGAGGTGGATGCTAAGCGCCTTCCTTTGCCTTTTGGCAGTGCTCGTGCATTGCCAGCACTAGGCGTGAATGCTCACTATCCCGCACACACGTTTCGTTGTGCCCGTTGCTAAGCGCTCTGGAGCACTGTTTATGACGTAAGCGGAACACCTCTTGCCGTTCCATTCTCAGAGCTCCTGAATTAAGTAATCTACGACTCTTGGTGCGAATGATAGAGGAAAACATTTCCAATGTGTCTGGCAGGGAGAAACTGAACCTGGAGAACACCTTTGTCAGGAGCTTGCACCTGCACCTTACACACACACAGATTTGCATCACATCTAAATGCCCAAGCTCTTTCTTCGACAAGTTGAAAGCTGCTGTCAGAAGGCTGTGCTCCTTGTCAGATGGAAGCAGCAGCACGCACATAGCAGTTTGGCAAGCACTAAAGTGCCACAGAAGAGCGTGGTCTAGCAAAATGAAACAGGAAAAAGCATTTGCTACATGTGCCCTTGTTGTCGCCTAACAACAGGTAGCAGCATAAACCAGACGCGGGTGAAGTTCTTGCAGGTGACATCTAACCTCAAATGAGCAAGCTGGCTTACCACAGCTACGGTCCTCTGGCAGTCTGAAAGCTTTGCGCACAAGCCGGATGCTAAGCGCCTTCCTTTGCCATTTAGCAGTGCTCGTGCATTGCCAGCACTAGGCGGGAATGGTCACTATCCTGCACACACGATTCGTTGTGCTCGGTGCCAAGCGTTCTGGAGCACTGTTTATGACGAAAGAGGAACACCTCTTGCCGCTCCATTCTCAGAGCTCCGGGGTTAAGCAATCTGCAACTCTAGGCGTGAATGCCAGAGGAAAACCTTTCCAATGTGTCTGGCAGGGAGAAACTGAACCTGGAGAACACCTTTGTCAGGAGCTTGCACCTGCACCTTACACACACACAGATTTGCATCACATCTAAATGGCCAAGCTCTTTCTTCGACAAGTTGAAAGCTGCTGTCAGAAGGCTGTGCTCCTTGTCAGATGGAAGCAGCAGCACGCACATAGCAGTTTAGCAAGCACTAAAGAGCCACAGAAGAGCGTGGTCTAGCAAAACGGGGCAGGAAAAAGCATTTGTTACGTGTCGCCTAACAACAGGTAGCAGCATAAACCAGATGCGGGTGAAGTTCTTGCAGGTGACACCTAACGTCTAAGGAGCAAGCCGGCTTCCCACAGCTACGGTCCTGCCGCAGTCTGAAAGCTTTGGGCACAAGCCGCATGCTAAGTGCCTTCCTTTGCCTTTTGGCAGTGTACGTGCAGTGCCAGCACTAGGCGGGAATGGTCAGTATCCCGCACACACGTTTCGTTGTGCCCCTTGCTAAGCGCTCGGGAGCACTGTTTATGACGAAAGCGGAACACCTCTTGCCGCTCCATTCTCAGAGCTCCTGAGTTAAGCAATCTGCAACTCTTGATACGAATGCCAGAGGAAAACATTTCCAATGTGTCTGGCAAATAGAAACTGAAGGGAGAGAACACCTTTGTCAGGAGCTGGCACCTGCACCTTACACACACACAGATTTGCAGCACATCTAAATGGCCAAGGTCTTTTTTAGGCAAGTTGAAAGCTGCTGTCAGAAGGCTGTGCTCCTTGTCAGATGGAAGCAGCAGCACGCACAGGGCAGTTTGGCAAGCACTAAAGAGCCACAGAAGAGCGTGGTCTAGCAAAACGGGCCAGGAAAAAGCATTTGCTACAGGTGCCCTTTGTGTCACCTAACAACAGGTAGCAGCATAAACCAGATGCAGGTGAAGTTCTTGCAGGCGACATCTAATGTCAAATGAGCAAGCGGGCTTACCACAGCTGCGGTCCTCTGGCAGTCTGAAAGCTTTGCGCAGAGGTGGATGCTAAGCGCCTTCCTTTGCCTTTTGGCAGTGCTCGTGCATTGCCAGCACTAGGCGGGAATGCTCACTATCCCGCACACACGTTTCGTTGTGCCCGTTGCTAAGCGCTCTGGAGCACTGTTTATGACGTAAGCGGAACACCTCTTGCCGTTCCATTCTCAGAGCTCCTGAATTAAGTAATCTACGACTCTTGGTGCGAATGATAGAGGAAAACATTTCCAATGTGTCTGGCAGGGAGAAACTGAACCTGGAGAACACCTTTGTCAGGAGCTTGCACCTGCACCTTACACACACACAGATTTGCATCACATCTAAATGCCCAAGCTCTTTCTTCGACAAGTTGAAAGCAGCTGTCAGAAGGCTGTGCTCCTTGTCAGATGGAAGCAGCAGCACGCACATAGCAGTTTGGCAAGCACTAAAGTGCCACAGAAGAGCGTGGTCTAGCAAAATGAAACAGGAAAAAGCATTTGCTACATGTGCCCTTGTTGTCGCCTAACAACAGGTAGCAGCATAAACCAGACGCGGGTGAAGTTCTTGCAGGTGACATCTAACCTCAAATGAGCAAGCTGGCTTACCACAGCTACGGTCCTCTGGCAGTCTGAAAGCTTTGCGCACAAGCCGGATGCTAAGCGCCTTCCTTTGCCATTTAGCAGTGCTCGTGCATTGCCAGCACTAGGCGGGAATGGTCACTATCCTGCACACACGATTCGTTGTGCTCGGTGCCAAGCGTTCTGGAGCACTGTTTATGACGAAAGAGGAACACCTCTTGCCGCTCCATTCTCAGAGCTCCTGGGTTAAGCAATCTGCAACTCTAGGCGTGAATGCCAGAGGAAAACCTTTCCAATGTGTCTGGCAGGGAGAAACTGAACCTGGAGAACACCTTTGTCAGGAGCTTGCACCTGCACCTTACACACACACAGATTTGCATCACATCTAAATGGCCAAGCTCTTTCTTCGACAAGTTGAAAGCTGCTGTCAGAAGGCTGTGCTCCTTGTCAGATGGAAGCAGCAGCACGCACATAGCAGTTTAGCAAGCACTAAAGAGCCACAGAAGAGCGTGGTCTAGCAAAACGGGGCAGGAAAAAGCATTTGTTACGTGTCGCCTAACAACAGGTAGCAGCATAAACCAGATGCGGGTGAAGTTCTTGCAGGTGACACCTAACGTCTAAGGAGCAAGCCGGCTTCCCACAGCTACGGTCCTGCCGCAGTCTGAAAGCTTTGGGCACAAGCCGCATGCTAAGTGCCTTCCTTTGCCTTTTGGCAGTGTACGTGCAGTGCCAGCACTAGGCGGGAATGGTCAGTATCCCGCACACACGTTTCGTTGTGCCCCTTGCTAAGCGCTCGGGAGCACTGTTTATGACGAAAGCGGAACACCTCTTGCCGCTCCATTCTCAGAGCTCCTGAGTTAAGCAATCTGCAACTCTTGATACGAATGCCAGAGGAAAACATTTCCAATGTGTCTGGCAAATAGAAACTGAAGGGAGAGAACACCTTTGTCAGGAGCTGGCACCTGCACCTTACACACACACAGATTTGCAGCACATCTAAATGGCCAAGGTCTTTTTTAGGCAAGTTGAAAGCTGCTGTCAGAAGGCTGTGCTCCTTGTCAGATGGAAGCAGCAGCACGCACAGGGCAGTTTGGCAAGCACTAAAGAGCCACAGAAGAGCGTGGTCTAGCAAAACGGGCCAGGAAAAAGCATTTGCTACAGGTGCCCTTTGTGTCACCTAACAACAGGTAGCAGCATAAACCAGATGCAGGTGAAGTTCTTGCAGGCGACATCTAATGTCAAATGAGCAAGCGGGCTTACCACAGCTGCGGTCCTCTGGCAGTCTGAAAGCTTTGCGCAGAGGTGGATGCTAAGCGCCTTCCTTTGCCTTTTGGCAGTGCTCGTGCATTGCCAGCACTAGGCGGGAATGCTCACTATCCCGCACACACGTTTCGTTGTGCCCGTTGCTAAGCGCTCTGGAGCACTGTTTATGACGTAAGCGGAACACCTCTTGCCGTTCCATTCTCAGAGCTCCTGAATTAAGTAATCTACGACTCTTGGTGCGAATGATAGAGGAAAACATTTCCAATGTGTCTGGCAGGGAGAAACTGAACCTGGAGAACACCTTTGTCAGGAGCTTGCACCTGCACCTTACACACACACAGATTTGCATCACATCTAAATGCCCAAGCTCTTTCTTCGACAAGTTGAAAGCAGCTGTCAGAAGGCTGTGCTCCTTGTCAGATGGAAGCAGCAGCACGCACATAGCAGTTTGGCAAGCACTAAAGTGCCACAGAAGAGCGTGGTCTAGCAAAATGAAACAGGAAAAAGCATTTGCTACATGTGCCCTTGTTGTCGCCTAACAACAGGTAGCAGCATAAACCAGACGCGGGTGAAGTTCTTGCAGGTGACATCTAACCTCAAATGAGCAAGCTGGCTTACCACAGCTACGGTCCTCTGGCAGTCTGAAAGCTTTGCGCACAAGCCGGATGCTAAGCGCCTTCCTTTGCCATTTAGCAGTGCTCGTGCATTGCCAGCACTAGGCGGGAATGGTCACTATCCTGCACACACGATTCGTTGTGCTCGGTGCCAAGCGTTCTGGAGCACTGTTTATGACGAAAGAGGAACACCTCTTGCCGCTCCATTCTCAGAGCTCCTGGGTTAAGCAATCTGCAACTCTAGGCGTGAATGCCAGAGGAAAACCTTTCCAATGTGTCTGGCAGGGAGAAACTGAACCTGGAGAACACCTTTGTCAGGAGCTTGCACCTGCACCTTACACACACACAGATTTGCATCACATCTAAATGCCCAAGCTCTTTCTTTGACAAGTTGAAAGCAGCTGTCAGAAGGCTGTGCTCCTTGTCAGATGGAAGCAGCAGCACGCACATAGGAGTTTGGCAAGCACTAAAGAGCCACAGAAGAGCGTGGTCTAGCAAAACGGGGCAGGAAAAAGCATTTGTTACGTGTCGCCTAACAACAGGTAGCAGCATAAACCAGATGCGGGTGAAGTTCTTGCAGGTGACACCTAACGTCTAAGGAGCAAGCCGGCTTCCCACAGCTACGGTCCTCCCGCAGTCTGAAAGCTTTGCGCACAAGCCGCATGCTAAGTGCCTTCCTTTGCCTTTTGGCAGTGTACGTGCAGTGCCAGCACTAGGCGGGAATGGTCAGTATCCCGCACACACGTTTCGTTGTGCCCCTTGCTAAGCGCTCGGGAGCACTGTTTATGACGAAAGCGGAACACCTCTTGCCGTTCCATTCTCCGAGCAGTTAAGTAATCTGCGACTCTTGATGCGAATGCCAGAGGAAAACATTTCCAATGTGTCTGGCAAGGAGAAACTGAACCTGGAGAACACCTTTGTCAGGAGCTTGCACCTGCACCTTACACACACACAGATTTGCATCACATCTAAATGGCCAAGCTCTTTCTTAGGCAAGTTGAAAGCTGCTGTCAGAAGGCTGTGCTCCTTGTCAGATGGAAGCAGCAGCACGCACAGGGCAGTTTGGCAAGCACTAAAGAGCCACAGAAGAGCGTGGTCTAGCAAAACGGGGCAGGAAAAAGCATTTGTTACGTGTCGCCTAACAACAGGTAGCAGCATAAACCAGATGCGGGTGAAGTTCTTGCAGGTGACACCTAACGTCTAATGAGCAAGCCGGCTTACCAGAGCTACGGTCCTCCCGCAGTCTGAAAGCTTTGCGCACAAGCCGCATGCTAAGTGCCTTCCTTTGCCTTTTGGCAGTGCCCGTGCATTGCCAGCACTAAGCGTGAATGGACACTATCCCGCACACACGATTCATTGTGCCCGTTCCCAAGAGCTCTGGAGCACTGTTTATGACGAAAGCGGAACACCTCTTGCCGCTCCATTCTCAGAGCTCCTGGGTTAAGCAATCTGCAACTCTTGATTCGAATGCCAGAGGAAAACATTTCCAATGTGTCTGGCAAATAGAAACTGAAGGGAGAGAAAACCTTTGTCAGGAGCTTGCACCTGCACCTTACACACACACAGATTTGCATCACATCTAAATGGCCAAGCTCTTAGGCAAGTTGAAAGCTGCTGTCAGAAGGCTGTGCTCCTTGTCAGATGGAAGCAGCAGCAGGCACAGAGGAGTTTGGCAAGCACTAAAGAGCCACAGAAGAGCGTGGTCTAGCAAAATGAAACAGGAAAAAGCATTTGCTACAGGTGCCCTTCGTGTCACCTAACAACAGGTAGCAGCATAAACCAGATGCAGGTGAAGTTCTTGCAGGCGACATCTAATGTCAAATGAGCAAGCGGGCTTACCACAGCTGCGGTCCTCTGGCAGTCTGAAAGCTTTGCGCACAAGCCGGATGCTAAGCGCCTTCCTTTGCCTTTTGGCAGTGCTCGTGCATTGCCAGCACTAGGCGTGAATGGTCACTATCCCGCACACACGTTTCGTTGTGCCCATTGCTCAGCGCTCTGGAGCACTGTTTATGACGAAAGCGGAACACCTCTTGCCGTTCCATTCTCAGAGCTCCTGAATTAAGTAATCTACGACTCTTGGTGCGAATGATAGAGGAAAACATTTCCAATGTGTCTGGCATGGAGAAACTGAACCTGGAGAACACCTTTGTCAGGAGCTTGCACCTGCACCTTACACACACACAGATTTGCATCACATCTAAATGCCCAAGCTCTTTCTTCGACAAGTTGAAAGCAGCTGTCAGAAGGCTGTGCTCCTTGTCAGATGGAAGCAGCAGCACGCACATAGGAGTTTGGCAAGCTCTAAAGTGCCACAGAAGAGCGTGGTCTAGTAAAATGAAACAGGAAAAAGCATTTGCTACATGTGCCTTTGTTGTCGCCTAATAACAGGTAGCAGCATAAACCAGATGCGGGTGAAGTTCTTGCAGGTGACACCTAACGTCTAATGAGCAAGCCGGCTTCCCACAGCTACGGTCCTCCCGCAGTCTGAATGCTTTGCGCACAAGCCGCATGCTAAGTGCCTTCCTTTGCCTTTTGGCAGTGTACGTGCAGTGCCAGCACTAGGCGGGAATGGTCAGTATCCCGCACACACGTTTCGTTGTGCCCCTTGCTAAGCGCTCGGGAGCACTGTTTATGACGAAAGCGGAACACCTCTTGCCGCTCCATTCTCAGAGCTCCTGAGTTAAGCAATCTGCAACTCTTGATACGAATGCCAGAGGAAAACATTTCCAATGTGTCTGGCAAATAGAAACTGAAGGGAGAGAACACCTTTGTCAGGAGCTGGCACCTGCACCTTACACACACACAGATTTGCAGCACATCTAAATGGCCAAGCTCTTTCTTCGACAAGTTGAAAGCTGCTGTCAGAAGGCTGTGCTCCTTGTCAGATGGAAGCAGCAGCACGCACAGGGCAGTTTGGCAAGCACTAAAGAGCCACAGAAGAGCGTGGTCTAGCAAAACGGGGCAGGAAAAAGCATTTGTTACGTGTCGCCTAACAACAGGTAGCAGCATAAACCAGATGCGGGTGAAGTTCTTGCAGGTGACACCTAACGTCTAATGAGCAAGCCGGCTTACCAGAGCTACGGTCCTCCCGCAGTCTGAAAGCTTTGCGCACAAGCCGCATGCTAAGTGCCTTCCTTTGCCTTTTGGCAGTGTACGTGCAGTGCCAGCACTAGGCGGGAATGGTCAGTATCCCTCACACAAGTTTCGTTGTGCCCCTTGCTAAGCGCTCGGGAGCACTGTTTATGACGAAAGCGGAACACCTCTTGCCGCTCCATTCTCAGAGCACCTGAGTTAAGCAATCTGCAACTCTTGATACAAATACCAGAGGAAAACATTTCCAATGTGTCTGGCAAATAGAAACGGAAGGGAGAGAACACCTTTGTCAGGAGCTTGCACCTGCACCTTACACACACAGAGATTTGCATCACATCTAAATGGCCAAGCTCTTAGGCAAGTTGAAAGCTGCTGTCAGAAGGCTGTGCTCCTTGTCAGATGGAAGCAGCAGCAGGCACAGAGGAGTTTGGCAAGCACTAAAGAGCCACAGAAGAGCGTGGTCTAGCAAAACGGGCCAGGAAAAAGCATTTGCTACATGTGCCCTTGTTGTCGCCTAACAACAGGTAGCAGCATAAACCAGATGCGGGTGAAGTTCTTGCAGGCGACATCTAATGTCAAATGAGCAAGCGGGCTTACCACAGCTGCGGTCCTCTGGCAGTCTGAAAGCTTTGCGCAGAGGTGGATGCTAAGCGCCTTCCTTTGCCTTTTGGCAGTGCTCGTGCATTGCCAGCACTAGGCGGGAATGCTCACTATCCCGCACACACGTTTCGTTGTGCCCGTTGCTAAGCGCTCTGGAGCACTGTTTATGACGTAAGCGGAACACCTCTTGCCGTTCCATTCTCAGAGCTCCTGAATTAAGTAATCTACGACTCTTGGTGCGAATGATAGAGGAAAACATTTCCAATGTGTCTGGCAGGGAGAAACTGAACCTGGAGAACACCTTTGTCAGGAGCTTGCACCTGCACCTTACACACACACAGATTTGCATCACATCTAAATGCCCAAGCTCTTTCTTCGACAAGTTGAAAGCAGCTGTCAGAAGGCTGTGCTCCTTGTCAGATGGAAGCAGCAGCACGCACATAGGAGTTTGGCAAGCACTAAAGTGCCACAGAAGAGCGCGGTCTAGCAAAATGAAACAGGAAAAAGCATTTGCTACATGTGCCCTTGTTGTCGCCTAACAACAGGTAGCAGCATAAGCCAGATGCGGGTGAAGTTCTTGCAGGTGACATGTAACCTCAAATGAGCAAGCTGGCTTACCACAGCTACGGTCCTCTGGCAGTCTTAAAGCTTTGCGCACAAGCCGGATGCTAAGCGCCTTCCTTTGCCTTTTAGCAGTGCTCGTGCATTGCCAGCACTAGGCGGGAATGGTCACTATCCTGCACACACGATTCGTTGTGCTCGGTGCCAAGCGTTCTGGAGCACTGTTTATGACGAAAGAGGAACACCTCTTGCCGCTCCATTCTCAGAGCTCCTGGGTTAAGCAATCTGCAACTCTAGGCGTGAATGCCAGAGGAAAACCTTTGCAATGTGTCTGGCAGGGAGAAACTGAACCTGGAGAACACCTTTGTCAGGAGCTTGCACCTGCACCTTACACACACACAGATTTGCATCACATCTAAATGGCCAAGCTCTTTCTTCGACAAGTTGAAAGCTGCTGTCAGAAGGCTGTGCTCCTTGTCAGATGGAAGCAGCAGCACGCACATAGCAGTTTGGCAAGCACTAAAGAGCCACAGAAGAGCGTGGTCTAGCAAAACGGGGCAGGAAAAAGCATTTGTTACGTGTCGCCTAACAACAGGTAGCAGCATAAACCAGATGCGGGTGAAGTTCTTGCAGGTGACACCTAACGTCTAATGAGCAAGCCGGCTTCCCACAGCTACGGTCCTCCCGCAGTCTGAATGCTTTGCGCACAAGCCGCATGCTAAGTGCCTTCCTTTGCCTTTTGGCAGTGTACGTGCAGTGCCAGCACTAGGCGGGAATGGTCAGTATCCCGCACACACGTTTCGTTGTGCCCCTTGCTAAGCGCTCGGGAGCACTGTTTATGACGAAAGCGGAACACCTCTTGCCGCTCCATTCTCAGAGCTCCTGAGTTAAGCAATCTGCAACTCTTGATACGAATGCCAGAGGAAAACATTTCCAATGTGTCTGGCAAATAGAAACTGAAGGGAGAGAACACCTTTGTCAGGAGTGTTGTAGTTTAGGGCCTGGCGATGCGGAAGAATTCGGGATGTTACGGAAAGTTATCCGACCCCCTCTGTTAGGATAGCTAGGCCTCTAGCAATTAGCCAATAGCACTTAGGTGTGACGTATGCAGATGGGAGTAACACAGTGACCCCCAGGCTATAAAATGTTAAGTTTCCCTGCAATAAATCGCCATATTCGCCATCCATCACATTGATGCAGTGGGATATGGACCGCGCGGCTGAGGATAGCCGCCCGTGCTGGTTCCAGCCATGGGTATCAGCCTTGCTTGACCCCCACATATGGTGCCAGAAACCCGGGAGGAAGAAAAGTGGGACAAGAAGAAAGCAAGGATACCCTGAGTCAAGGAACAGCGGTCAAGATAGTGAGTCTATTCTTGACGGAAGAGCCTGGGCCCAGAAGGATGATGGAATCATCGAAAAAGGTTAGATTGTAAGTTGTAAATTAATTAAGTTGTAAACCTAATTCGCTTGTTATTACAAGGCGTTGGGTTGTTGAAGTCGTAAATGAGTTTGTAAGGTTTATCCACCCTAAGGTGTGGGACAGATGTACTAAAACGCTTGCCAAAGAGATCTGGGGAACAACAAGGAACTGTATGCTGGCTACCCTGAAATTCAGGGTCAGAGCTTTTACAGCCCCCAGACGGGAGAAGCTCAACTGAGCTGGGAGGGGGGCCGGGAGTCCCCTCAGTCCCTAAATTCTTATCTGCTCTCAGAGAAACAGCGAAGAGCAGAAGATTTTTGGAAAAAGTTAACAGAAATAGCCAGAGGTGTGGCAGAAAAAATAAGAAGAAAACATCCCTCCAAAGACATAAAGATGGCACAGAGAAAGAAGTTGTAGCGCGGGAAAAATATGTCTCTAACAAAGAAAGAGGAACGTGGTCGGGGGGATGGGAAAGAAAAAGAATGTGAAGAAGAAAGATAAGGAATGTGAAAGAGATAAGACGCGGGAGGATGGGCACAGAGATTGGAATGCAAGAAAGGGGGGAGGGCAGGAGCCAGAACGGAGTGGAACCAGGGGCGGAGGGAAAGGTGGGATGGAGGCGGAGTGGAACCAGGGGGGAGGGAACAGCCTGCCCACGGGGGTGGTAGCGAGGCCGGGGCCCGAGAAAAGGCACGGCAAACAGGAAGCAACCGACCAGTTTTGACTTTGACTGAGATACGAGAGGTTCGCACACCCCCCCCCCCCCCCCCACTCCCTCTCTGAGAAGCGGCAGGACAATACCGAGTTTGTTACAAAGTCATAATTTACTGAGTTTTTAAAAGGTGTTTATGTACCCTTTTGGAGTTAATTTTGTGTTTTAAGTAATTATGAGTTTATGCAGTTGGAGTTTTCAGAGTTTTTCTCAGATTTAAAAAGAAGCCCGGCACGGCCCAGTTCAGGAAAATACACGGCAGTACGCTGTCGCCATGGCAACCACCGCTGAAACAAGTAACAGCTACTTCAATGAAACCACGGAAAGTAAAACTACAAAACAAAATAAGAACAACAGAAAGCTGGACATTTTTGAGAAGGATAAGAAAAAGAGAGAGTTTTAATTAGACAATTTAAAAATTAGAAGCTTTGTAAATTGTATTGTTTATAAATTAGCAAATTGTTGTAATTAAAATTGAGATTTAAAAATAAGTTTCTATTGAATTAAGTGCCTTTAAAAATAGATTAAAAGGTTTAAATGTTGTATTTTTGCATCCCAAGAAACTTAAAAGATTCTTGTTTTGTTTTAGTAATTTTAAAGTTATGTTAATTATATATTACCCATTTGCTGAGTTTTTGACAATTTTAATAAGGAAATTTTAATGTGAATCTTTTTGTTATATAAAACACATATAACAGCATATATATCAATTCGGATTTTAGATTTTAATTTAAAAATTAGACTTGATGTTCCTGAGAAGTGCTGCAAAAGCTAAATAACAACTTGCCCAATCCTGTGTTGTGGCTTTTTTTTAGAAAGGCTGCACTTTGGAACCTTAGCTAATTTGAGCATATACTAGGCAAATTCTTATTGTAAATGAGTGTTTTCAGTAACATTTGCAGTTATTATGGGTTATTCTCAAAGCTAGATGACATGGAATTGTGATGTATTTGTTAAATTTTTATAATTTTTATAGTGAATCCATGTTACTGTTGACTTAAATGTTTTTAAGTTAAGCTGTATAACTTGGATATTTTTTTAAAGTTAGGTTTTGCTATTTCCTTTTGTTATAAATAATTATTGTTAAGTTTAAATTTTGTTTAATTTGAATTGTTTTATGTTTTATTGAAAACATTTGTTAAAATTGCAAAGTATAGTTATTTTCCTAGAAATATGAAGACAGCTACAACTGAAGCAACTGTGATAAATCACTGATGAACATCTGCTTGTGGACAGAAATGAATGCAGACTGTGACACCCTAGACTTCATTGGGAGTTCTATTTAGTTGTTGCAATTTTTGCAGTTTCGTTTGCTGTAACTTTTTTATTTTTCAGTGTTTTCAGAATTTTAAGATGTACCATTGCTGAAGATCAGCTGCCATTGAATAAGCCTCAGATTAAACCAACTGCTGAATGATTTAATTAGTCTGGTACCTAAGACTTCTGATCATTTGCTTTGTACAAATGCATTTTAACAGTTTGCTGTGCTGTAAGCATCTCATAGCTGTTGCTATTGAAAACCTTGTTTTAGAAATGAGTTAAGAGGCATCTTTCCAGTTTAAAGCCTAGGCCCTGGCCAAGCCTTGACTTTACCTGGACAGAATGTTTGCCAACAGATCCAGATGTTTTCTGTCCCAAATCAGTATTTGAGTCACTTTTTGACTTTGCAATTTGACCCTATTAATACGACAGCTGGATCAATTTTAAAGTGGGCTTGGAAAATCATTTCCGGAGATGATGATCCAATCCTTCACTGGTGATTTTTGGTTTTGTTTGTTTATTAACTATGGGATGCTGGTGCAGTGTTTTAATAATTAACAGTATTTTTATATTAATTGATTTTTAACTGTTATAGGTTTTTACTAATTGTATATAAGGTTTTGTGTTAATGTTGAACAGAAATACATCTCATTTTTTATTTTTTAGAAAACGGGGGAAATTGATACCCTAAAAGCAATTTGATTAGTGTATTTCATTAACTTCAAGGAGAGAAGTGCCTGTGTTTTGTTGGCAGGTTCAGAAAAGTCACCTGTCCATCTGACCAGATTGTCTGCCTCTGAACACATGAGATGCAGTGAATGGAGAGATCATCACACAGCCTTGGTACTCCAGACTTGGATCAGAAGTGGACCTGCCAGGACACAGTTGTGTCTGAACAATACACAGACAGTTGCCAACAGAAATTTTATGTTGTTATTATGATGTGGTGTTTCTATTAATTTTTCAGTTGTCCTTTGTTTTAAGATTTAGAAGGGTTTGAGGAACAACTTGAACATCGAAGCCCTCAGTCACCGATCAGCTGCCAGCTGACATCACGGGAGCAGTGAACATTCCAGGACTGAATCGTGTTAGAGAAATTCTGTAGAAGATTTGGGAAGTGTAGAGACTCCATCTAACTATATATAAAGTAAATTGTAATTGTGTGTTTATCCTTTTAGCAAATTGTTTTCACGCTTAGACTACATATATACCAGAACACGTATGTTAAAAGTAGTTAGATAATAGTTTAAGGTAAAGTGTTTAGTCTGTGTAGTAATTGTTATGTTAGTATAAAATATAAGTATTTTCCTTTAAGAGGTAGTGTAAGTATCTTTGAAGGTTCATTTAACGTTAAAGTTTTAGCTGTAAGTTTGTAAGTATGGTGTCATTTACATGATAAACTGTTTATAGTAATTGTGCTGTTTATAGTCATAACACCTGAAGCAGTGAACCCCAACCTTGTGGTACAAGCTGAAAACCCACGATCTAATAGTTTAGCCCTTGCATTTACACCCAAAGCTTAAACTCCTCTGCTGACTTTTGTGTGTATTAGCTGTTATCATCCCCAGAATCCTGTACCACCTGGATGAAGAGTTGAGCCTGCAAGTGGAGAAACTCACCTGACTTCAGAAAAGAGAACTGGTGACAGGTGTAACCATAGCGATGCTGCTTAACCTGAGAACAACTGGTGCTGCCACAGGTGTCTCTGCCATCGTGACCCAACAACAGAGACTGTTTCAGCTACAGATGACTGTAGATGAAGATCTACCGAGAATTGAGAAATCCATATCCTTTCTAGAAAAATCAGTCTCCTCACTCTCTGAAGTTGTTTTGCAAAACAAGTGAGGTCTCGACCTTCTGCTCATGCAGCAAAGAGGCCTCTGCATCGCCCTGAAAGAAGAATGCTGCTTCTACGCTGACCACACCGGAGTAGTGAGAGACACCATGGCAGAGCTACGAGACAGGCTGTCTCAACGAAAAGCAGAGAGAGAAGCCCAGCAAAGCTGGTTCCAATCCTGGTTCGATCAGTCTTTGTGGCTAACCACCCTGGTGTCTACCCTAATTAGACCAGTTGTAATGATTTTACTTGTGTTAATCTTTGAACTCAATTTTATATTATCCATTTTTAAAAAAAACTTTTATAATATAGATAAGTTAGATGAAGTGTTAAAAATACGTATATAACAAATAACATTAGAATTTTTGAGACTAATATACCTTATGTTTTAGCAAATTAGTTATTCATAGAGAGAGGGGATATGTTGTAGTTTAGGGCCTGGCGATGCGGAAGAATTCGGGATGTTACGGAAAGTTATCCGACCCCCTCTGTTAGGATAGCTAGGCCTCTAGCAATTAGCCAATAGCACTTAGGTGTGACGTATGCAGATGGGAGTAACACAGTGACCCCCAGGCTATAAAATGTTAAGTTTCCCTGCAATAAATCGCCATATTCGCCATCCATCACATTGATGCAGTGGGATATGGACCGCGCGGCTGAGGATAGCCGCCCGTGCTGGTTCCAACCAGGGTATCAGCCTTGCTTGGACACCCACACAGGAGCTGGCACCTGCACCTTACACACACACAGATTTGCAGCACATCTAAATGGCCAAGCTCTTTCTTCGACAAGTTGAAAGCTGCTGTCAGAAGGCTGTGCTCCTTGTCAGATGGAAGCAGCAGCACGCACATAGCAGTTTGGCAAGCACTAAAGAGCCACAGAAGAGCGTGGTCTAGCAAAACGGGGCAGGAAAAAGCATTTGTTACGTGTCGCCTAACAACAGGTAGCAGCATAAACCAGATGCGGGTGAAGTTCTTGCAGGTGACACCTAACGTCTAAGGAGCAAGCCGGCTTCCCACAGCTACGGTCCTCCCGCAGTCTGAAAGCTTTGCGCACAAGCCGCATGCTAAGTGCCTTCCTTTGCCTTTTGGCAGTGTACGTGCAGTGCCAGCACTAGGCGGGAATGGTCAGTATCCCGCACACACGTTTCGTTGTGCCCCTTGCTAAGCGCTCGGGAGCACTGTTTATGACGAAAGCGGAACACCTCTTGCCGCTCCATTCTCAGAGCTCCTGAGTTAAGCAATCTGCAACTCTTGATACGAATGCCAGAGGAAAACATTTCCAATGTGTCTGGCAAATAGAAACTGAAGGGAGAGAACACCTTTGTCAGGAGCTGGCACCTGCACCTTACACACACACAGATTTGCAGCACATCTAAATGGCCAAGCTCTTTCTTCGACAAGTTGAAAGCTGCTGTCAGAAGGCTGTGCTCCTTGTCAGATGGAAGCAGCAGCACGCACAGGGCAGTTTGGCAAGCACTAAAGAGCCACAGAAGAGCGTGGTCTAGCAAAACGGGGCAGGAAAAAGCATTTGTTACGTGTCGCCTAACAACAGGTAGCAGCATAAACCAGATGCGGGTGAAGTTCTTGCAGGTGACACCTAACGTCTAATGAGCAAGCCGGCTTACCAGAGCTACGGTCCTCCCGCAGTCTGAAAGCTTTGCGCACAAGCCGCATGCTAAGTGCCTTCCTTTGACTTTTGGCAGTGCTCGTGCATTGCCAGCACTAAGCGTGAATGGTCACTATCCCGCACACACGATTCATTGTGCCCGTTCCCAAGAGCTCTGGAGCACTGTTTATGACGAAAGCGGAACACCTCTTGCCGCTCCATTCTCAGAGCTCCTGGGTTAAGCAATCTGCAACTCTTGATTCGAATGCCAGAGGAAAACATTTCCAATGTGTCTGGCAAATAGAAACTGAAGGGAGAGAAAACCTTTGTCAGGAGCTTGCACGTGCACCTTACACACACAGAGATTTGCATCACATCTAAATGGCCAAGCTCTTAGGCAAGTTGAAAGCTGCTGTCAGAAGGCTGTGCTCCTTGTCAGATGGAAGCAGCAGCAGGCACAGAGGAGTTTGGCAAGCACTAAAGAGCCACAGAAGAGCGTGGTCTAGCAAAACGGGCCAGGAAAAAGCATTTGCTACAGGTGCCCTTTGTGTCACCTAACAACAGGTAGCAGCATAAACCAGATGCAGGTGAAGTTCTTGCAGGCGACATCTAATGTCAAATGAGCAAGCGGGCTTACCACAGCTGCGGTCCTCCGGCACTCTGAAAGCTTTGCGCAGAGGTGGATGCTAAGCGCCTTCCTTTGCCTTTTGGCAGTGCTCGTGCATTGCCAGCACTAGGCGGGAATGCTCACTATCCCGCACACACGTTTCGTTGTGCCCGTTGCTAAGCGCTCTGGAGCACTGTTTATGACGTAAGCGGAACACCTCTTGCCGTTCCATTCTCAGAGCTCCTGAATTAAGTAATCTACGACTCTTGGTGCGAATGATAGAGGAAAACATTTCCAATGTGTCTGGCAGGGAGAAACTGAACCTGGAGAACACCTTTGTCAGGAGCTTGCACCTGCACCTTACACACACACAGATTTGCATCACATCTAAATGCCCAAGCTCTTTCTTCGACAAGTTGAAAGCTGCTGTCAGAAGGCTGTGCTCCTTGTCAGATGGAAGCAGCAGCACGCACATAGCAGTTTGGCAAGCACTAAAGTGCCACAGAAGAGCGTGGTCTAGCAAAATGAAACAGGAAAAAGCATTTGCTACATGTGCCCTTGTTGTCGCCTAACAACAGGTAGCAGCATAAACCAGACGCGGGTGAAGTTCTTGCAGGTGACATCTAACCTCAAATGAGCAAGCTGGCTTACCACAGCTACGGTCCTCTGGCAGTCTGAAAGCTTTGCGCACAAGCCGGATGCTAAGCGCCTTCCTTTGCCATTTAGCAGTGCTCGTGCATTGCCAGCACTAGGCGGGAATGGTCACTATCCTGCACACACGATTCGTTGTGCTCGGTGCCAAGCGTTCTGGAGCACTGTTTATGACGAAAGAGGAACACCTCTTGCCGCTCCATTCTCAGAGCTCCTGGGTTAAGCAATCTGCAACTTTAGGCGTGAATGCCAGAGGAAAACATTTCCAATGTGTCTGGCAGGGAGAAACTGAACCTGGAGAACACCTTTGTCAGGAGCTTGCACCTGCACCTTACACACACAGAGATTTGCATCACATCTAAATGGCCAAGCTCTTAGGCAAGTTGAAAGCTGCTGTCAGAAGGCTGTGCTCCTTGTCAGATGGAAGCAGCAGCAGGCACAGAGGAGTTTGGCAAGCACTAAAGAGCCACAGAAGAGCGTGGTCTAGCAAAACGGGCCAGGAAAAAGCATTTGCTACATGTGCCCTTGTTGTCGCCTAACAACAGGTAGCAGCATAAACCAGATGCGGGTGAAGTTCTTGCAGGCGACATCTAATGTCAAATGAGCAAGCGGGCTTACCACAGCTGCGGTCCTCTGGCAGTCTGAAAGCTTTGCGCAGAGGTGGATGCTAAGCGCCTTCCTTTGCCTTTTGGCAGTGCTCGTGCATTGCCAGCACTAGGCGGGAATGCTCACTATCCCGCACACACGTTTCGTTGTGCCCGTTGCTAAGCGCTCTGGAGCACTGTTTATGACGTAAGCGGAACACCTCTTGCCGTTCCATTCTCAGAGCTCCTGAATTAAGTAATCTACGACTCTTGGTGCGAATGATAGAGGAAAACATTTCCAATGTGTCTGGCAGGGAGAAACTGAACCTGGAGAACACCTTTGTCAGGAGCTTGCACCTGCACCTTACACACACACAGATTTGCATCACATCTAAATGCCCAAGCTCTTTCTTCGACAAGTTGAAAGCAGCTGTCAGAAGGCTGTGCTCCTTGTCAGATGGAAGCAGCAGCACGCACATAGGAGTTTGGCAAGCACTAAAGTGCCACAGAAGAGCGCGGTCTAGCAAAATGAAACAGGAAAAAGCATTTGCTACATGTGCCCTTGTTGTCGCCTAACAACAGGTAGCAGCATAAGCCAGATGCGGGTGAAGTTCTTGCAGGTGACATGTAACCTCAAATGAGCAAGCTGGCTTACCACAGCTACGGTCCTCTGGCAGTCTTAAAGCTTTGCGCACAAGCCGGATGCTAAGCGCCTTCCTTTGCCTTTTAGCAGTGCTCGTGCATTGCCAGCACTAGGCGGGAATGGTCACTATCCTGCACACACGATTCGTTGTGCTCGGTGCCAAGCGTTCTGGAGCACTGTTTATGACGAAAGAGGAACACCTCTTGCCGCTCCATTCTCAGAGCTCCTGAGTTAAGCAATCTGCAACTCTTGATACGAATGCCAGAGGAAAACATTTCCAATGTGTCTGGCAAATAGAAACTGAAGGGAGAGAACACCTTTGTCAGGAGCTGGCACCTGCACCTTACACACACACAGATTTGCAGCACATCTAAATGGCCAAGCTCTTTCTTCGACAAGTTGAAAGCTGCTGTCAGAAGGCTGTGCTCCTTGTCAGATGGAAGCAGCAGCACGCACATAGCAGTTTGGCAAGCACTAAAGAGCCACAGAAGAGCGTGGTCTAGCAAAACGGGGCAGGAAAAAGCATTTGTTACGTGTCGCCTAACAACAGGTAGCAGCATAAACCAGATGCGGGTGAAGTTCTTGCAGGTGACACCTAACGTCTAAGGAGCAAGCCGGCTTCCCACAGCTACGGTCCTCCCGCAGTCTGAAAGCTTTGCGCACAAGCCGCATGCTAAGTGCCTTCCTTTGCCTTTTGGCAGTGTACGTGCAGTGCCAGCACTAGGCGGGAATGGTCAGTATCCCGCACACACGTTTCGTTGTGCCCCTTGCTAAGCGCTCGGGAGCACTGTTTATGACGAAAGCGGAACACCTCTTGCCGCTCCATTCTCAGAGCTCCTGAGTTAAGCAATCTGCAACTCTTGATACGAATGCCAGAGGAAAACATTTCCAATGTGTCTGGCAAATAGAAACTGAAGGGAGAGAACACCTTTGTCAGGAGCTGGCACCTGCACCTTACACACACACAGATTTGCAGCACATCTAAATGGCCAAGCTCTTTCTTCGACAAGTTGAAAGCTGCTGTCAGAAGGCTGTGCTCCTTGTCAGATGGAAGCAGCAGCACGCACAGGGCAGTTTGGCAAGCACTAAAGAGCCACAGAAGAGCGTGGTCTAGCAAAACGGGGCAGGAAAAAGCATTTGTTACGTGTCGCCTAACAACAGGTAGCAGCATAAACCAGATGCGGGTGAAGTTCTTGCAGGTGACACCTAACGTCTAATGAGCAAGCCGGCTTACCAGAGCTACGGTCCTCCCGCAGTCTGAAAGCTTTGCGCACAAGCCGCATGCTAAGTGCCTTCCTTTGACTTTTGGCAGTGCTCGTGCATTGCCAGCACTAAGCGTGAATGGTCACTATCCCGCACACACGATTCATTGTGCCCGTTCCCAAGAGCTCTGGAGCACTGTTTATGACGAAAGCGGAACACCTCTTGCCGCTCCATTCTCAGAGCTCCTGGGTTAAGCAATCTGCAACTCTTGATTCGAATGCCAGAGGAAAACATTTCCAATGTGTCTGGCAAATAGAAACTGAAGGGAGAGAAAACCTTTGTCAGGAGCTTGCACGTGCACCTTACACACACAGAGATTTGCATCACATCTAAATGGCCAAGCTCTTAGGCAAGTTGAAAGCTGCTGTCAGAAGGCTGTGCTCCTTGTCAGATGGAAGCAGCAGCAGGCACAGAGGAGTTTGGCAAGCACTAAAGAGCCACAGAAGAGCGTGGTCTAGCAAAACGGGCCAGGAAAAAGCATTTGCTACAGGTACCCTTTGTGTCACCTAACAACAGGTAGCAGCATAAACCAGATGCAGGTGAAGTTCTTGCAGGCGACATCTAATGTCAAATGAGCAAGCGGGCTTACCACAGCTGCGGTCCTCCGGCACTCTGAAAGCTTTGCGCAGAGGTGGATGCTAAGCGCCTTCCTTTGCCTTTTGGCAGTGCTCGTGCATTGCCAGCACTAGGCGGGAATGCTCACTATCCCGCACACACGTTTCGTTGTGCCCGTTGCTAAGCGCTCTGGAGCACTGTTTATGACGTAAGCGGAACACCTCTTGCCGTTCCATTCTCAGAGCTCCTGAATTAAGTAATCTACGACTCTTGGTGCGAATGATAGAGGAAAACATTTCCAATGTGTCTGGCAGGGAGAAACTGAACCTGGAGAACACCTTTGTCAGGAGCTTGCACCTGCACCTTACACACACACAGATTTGCATCACATCTAAATGCCCAAGCTCTTTCTTCGACAAGTTGAAAGCTGCTGTCAGAAGGCTGTGCTCCTTGTCAGATGGAAGCAGCAGCACGCACATAGCAGTTTGGCAAGCACTAAAGTGCCACAGAAGAGCGTGGTCTAGCAAAATGAAACAGGAAAAAGCATTTGCTACATGTGCCCTTGTTGTCGCCTAACAACAGGTAGCAGCATAAACCAGACGCGGGTGAAGTTCTTGCAGGTGACATCTAACCTCAAATGAGCAAGCTGGCTTACCACAGCTACGGTCCTCTGGCAGTCTGAAAGCTTTGCGCACAAGCCGGATGCTAAGCGCCTTCCTTTGCCATTTAGCAGTGCTCGTGCATTGCCAGCACTAGGCGGGAATGGTCACTATCCTGCACACACGATTCGTTGTGCTCGGTGCCAAGCGTTCTGGAGCACTGTTTATGACGAAAGAGGAACACCTCTTGCCGCTCCATTCTCAGAGCTCCTGGGTTAAGCAATCTGCAACTCTAGGCGTGAATGCCAGAGGAAAACCTTTCCAATGTGTCTGGCAGGGAGAAACTGAACCTGGAGAACACCTTTGTCAGGAGCTTGCACCTGCACCTTACACACACACAGATTTGCATCACATCTAAATGGCCAAGCTCTTTCTTCGACAAGTTGAAAGCTGCTGTCAGAAGGCTGTGCTCCTTGTCAGATGGAAGCAGCAGCACGCACATAGCAGTTTAGCAAGCACTAAAGAGCCACAGAAGAGCGTGGTCTAGCAAAACGGGGCAGGAAAAAGCATTTGTTACGTGTCGCCTAACAACAGGTAGCAGCATAAACCAGATGCGGGTGAAGTTCTTGCAGGTGACACCTAACGTCTAAGGAGCAAGCCGGCTTCCCACAGCTACGGTCCTGCCGCAGTCTGAAAGCTTTGCGCACAAGCCGCATGCTAAGTGCCTTCCTTTGACTTTTGGCAGTGCTCGTGCATTGCCAGCACTAAGCGTGAATGGTCACTATCCCGCACACACGATTCATTGTGCCCGTTCCCAAGAGCTCTGGAGCACTGTTTATGACGAAAGCGGAACACCTCTTGCCGCTCCATTCTCAGAGCTCCTGGGTTAAGCAATCTGCAACTCTTGATTCGAATGCCAGAGGAAAACATTTCCAATGTGTCTGGCAAATAGAAACTGAAGGGAGAGAAAACCTTTGTCAGGAGCTTGCACCTGCACCTTACACACACAGAGATTTGCATCACATCTAAATGGCCAAGCTCTTAGGCAAGTTGAAAGCTGCTGTCAGAAGGCTGTGCTCCTTGTCAGATGGAAGCAGCAGCAGGCACAGAGGAGTTTGGCAAGCACTAAAGAGCCACAGAAGAGCGTGGTCTAGCAAAACGGGCCAGGAAAAAGCATTTGCTACAGGTGCCCTTTGTGTCACCTAACAACAGGTAGCAGCATAAACCAGATGCAGGTGAAGTTCTTGCAGGCGACATCTAATGTCAAATGAGCAAGCGGGCTTACCACAGCTGCGGTCCTCTGGCAGTCTGAAAGCTTTGCGCAGAGGTGGATGCTAAGCGCCTTCCTTTGCCTTTTGGCAGTGCTCGTGCATTGCCAGCACTAGGCGGGAATGCTCACTATCCCGCACACACGTTTCGTTGTGCCCGTTGCTAAGCGCTCTGGAGCACTGTTTATGACGTAAGCGGAACACCTCTTGCCGTTCCATTCTCAGAGCTCCTGAATTAAGTAATCTACGACTCTTGGTGCGAATGTTAGAGGAAAACATTTCCAATGTGTCTGGCAGGGAGAAACTGAACCTGGAGAACACCTTTGTCAGGAGCTTGCACCTGCACCTTACACACACACAGATTTGCATCACATCTAAATGCCCAAGCTCTTTCTTCGACAAGTTGAAAGCAGCTGTCAGAAGGCTGTGCTCCTTGTCAGATGGAAGCAGCAGCACGCACATAGGAGTTTGGCAAGCACTAAAGTGCCACAGAAGAGCGCGGTCTAGCAAAATGAAACAGGAAAAAGCATTTGCTACATGTGCCCTTGTTGTCGCCTAACAACAGGTAGCAGCATAAGCCAGATGCGGGTGAAGTTCTTGCAGGTGACATGTAACCTCAAATGAGCAAGCTGGCTTACCACAGCTACGGTCCTCTGGCAGTCTTAAAGCTTTGCGCACAAGCCGGATGCTAAGCGCCTTCCTTTGCCTTTTAGCAGTGCTCGTGCATTGCCAGCACTAGGCGGGAATGGTCACTATCCTGCACACACGATTCGTTGTGCTCGGTGCCAAGCGTTCTGGAGCACTGTTTATGACGAAAGAGGAACACCTCTTGCCGCTCCATTCTCAGAGCTCCTGGGTTAAGCAATCTGCAACTCTAGGCGTGAATGCCAGAGGAAAACCTTTGCAATGTGTCTGGCAGGGAGAAACTGAACCTGGAGAACACCTTTGTCCGGAGCTTGCACCTGCACCTTACACACACACAGATTTGCATCACATCTAAATGGCCAAGCTCTTTCTTCGACAAGTTGAAAGCTGCTGTCAGAAGGCTGTGCTCCTTGTCAGATGGAAGCAGCAGCACGCACATAGCAGTTTGGCAAGCACTAAAGAGCCACAGAAGAGCGTGGTCTAGCAAAACGGGGCAGGAAAAAGCATTTGTTACGTGTCGCCTAACAACAGGTAGCAGCATAAACCAGATGCGGGTGAAGTTCTTGCAGGTGACACCTAACGTCTAATGAGCAAGCCGGCTTCCCACAGCTACGGTCCTCCCGCAGTCTGAATGCTTTGCGCACAAGCCGCATGCTAAGTGCCTTCCTTTGCCTTTTGGCAGTGTACGTGCAGTGCCAGCACTAGGCGGGAATGGTCAGTATCCCGCACACACGTTTCGTTGTGCCCCTTGCTAAGCGCTCGGGAGCACTGTTTATGACGAAAGCGGAACACCTCTTGCCGCTCCATTCTCAGAGCTCCTGAGTTAAGCAATCTGCAACTCTTGATACGAATGCCAGAGGAAAACATTTCCAATGTGTCTGGCAAATAGAAACTGAAGGGAGAGAACACCTTTGTCAGGAGCTGGCACCTGCACCTTACACACACACAGATTTGCAGCACATCTAAATGGCCAAGCTCTTTCTTCGACAAGTTGAAAGCTGCTGTCAGAAGGCTGTGCTCCTTGTCAGATGGAAGCAGCAGCACGCACATAGCAGTTTGGCAAGCACTAAAGAGCCACAGAAGAGCGTGGTCTAGCAAAACGGGGCAGGAAAAAGCATTTGTTACGTGTCGCCTAACAACAGGTAGCAGCATAAACCAGATGCGGGTGAAGTTCTTGCAGGTGACACCTAACGTCTAAGGAGCAAGCCGGCTTCCCACAGCTACGGTCCTCCCGCAGTCTGAAAGCTTTGCGCACAAGCCGCATGCTAAGTGCCTTCCTTTGCCTTTTGGCAGTGTACGTGCAGTGCCAGCACTAGGCGGGAATGGTCAGTATCCCGCACACACGTTTCGTTGTGCCCCTTGCTAAGCGCTCGGGAGCACTGTTTATGACGAAAGCGGAACACCTCTTGCCGCTCCATTCTCAGAGCTCCTGAGTTAAGCAATCTGCAACTCTTGATACGAATGCCAGAGGAAAACATTTCCAATGTGTCTGGCAAATAGAAACTGAAGGGAGAGAACACCTTTGTCAGGAGCTGGCACCTGCACCTTACACACACACAGATTTGCAGCACATCTAAATGGCCAAGCTCTTTCTTCGACAAGTTGAAAGCTGCTGTCAGAAGGCTGTGCTCCTTGTCAGATGGAAGCAGCAGCACGCACAGGGCAGTTTGGCAAGCACTAAAGAGCCACAGAAGAGCGTGGTCTAGCAAAACGGGGCAGGAAAAAGCATTTGTTACGTGTCGCCTAACAACAGGTAGCAGCATAAACCAGATGCGGGTGAAGTTCTTGCAGGTGACACCTAACGTCTAATGAGCAAGCCGGCTTACCAGAGCTACGGTCCTCCCGCAGTCTGAAAGCTTTGCGCACAAGCCGCATGCTAAGTGCCTTCCTTTGACTTTTGGCAGTGCTCGTGCATTGCCAGCACTAAGCGTGAATGGTCACTATCCCGCACACACGATTCATTGTGCCCGTTCCCAAGAGCTCTGGAGCACTGTTTATGACGAAAGCGGAACACCTCTTGCCGCTCCATTCTCAGAGCTCCTGGGTTAAGCAATCTGCAACTCTTGATTCGAATGCCAGAGGAAAACATTTCCAATGTGTCTGGCAAATAGAAACTGAAGGGAGAGAAAACCTTTGTCAGGAGCTTGCACCTGCACCTTACACACACAGAGATTTGCATCACATCTAAATGGCCAAGCTCTTAGGCAAGTTGAAAGCTGCTGTCAGAAGGCTGTGCTCCTTGTCAGATGGAAGCAGCAGCAGGCACAGAGGAGTTTGGCAAGCACTAAAGAGCCACAGAAGAGCGTGGTCTAGCAAAACGGGCCAGGAAAAAGCATTTGCTACAGGTGCCCTTTGTGTCACCTAACAACAGGTAGCAGCATAAACCAGATGCAGGTGAAGTTCTTGCAGGCGACATCTAATGTCAAATGAGCAAGCGGGCTTACCACAGCTGCGGTCCTCTGGCAGTCTGAAAGCTTTGCGCACAAGCCGGATGCTAAGCGCCTTCCTTTGCCATTTAGCAGTGCTCGTGCATTGCCAGCACTAGGCGGGAATGGTCACTATCCTGCACACACGATTCGTTGTGCTCGGTGCCAAGCGTTCTGGAGCACTGTTTATGACGAAAGAGGAACACCTCTTGCCGCTCCATTCTCAGAGCTCCTGGGTTAAGCAATCTGCAACTCTAGGCGTGAATGCCAGAGGAAAACCTTTCCAATGTGTCTGGCAGGGAGAAACTGAACCTGGAGAACACCTTTGTCAGGAGCTTGCACCTGCACCTTACACACACACAGATTTGCATCACATCTAAATGGCCAAGCTCTTTCTTCGACAAGTTGAAAGCTGCTGTCAGAAGGCTGTGCTCCTTGTCAGATGGAAGCAGCAGCACGCACATAGCAGTTTAGCAAGCACTAAAGAGCCACAGAAGAGCGTGGTCTAGCAAAACGGGGCAGGAAAAAGCATTTGTTACGTGTCGCCTAACAACAGGTAGCAGCATAAACCAGATGCGGGTGAAGTTCTTGCAGGTGACACCTAACGTCTAAGGAGCAAGCCGGCTTCCCACAGCTACGGTCCTGCCGCAGTCTGAAAGCTTTGCGCACAAGCCGCATGCTAAGTGCCTTCCTTTGCCTTTTGGCAGTGTACGTGCAGTGCCAGCACTAGGCGGGAATGGTCAGTATCCCGCACACACGTTTCGTTGTGCCCCTTGCTAAGCGCTCGGGAGCACTGTTTATGACGAAAGCGGAACACCTCTTGCCGCTCCATTCTCAGAGCTCCTGAGTTAAGCAATCTGCAACTCTTGATACGAATGCCAGAGGAAAACATTTCCAATGTGTCTGGCAAATAGAAACTGAAGGGAGAGAACACCTTTGTCAGGAGCTGGCACCTGCACCTTACACACACACAGATTTGCAGCACATCTAAATGGCCAAGGTCTTTTTTAGGCAAGTTGAAAGCTGCTGTCAGAAGGCTGTGCTCCTTGTCAGATGGAAGCAGCAGCACGCACAGGGCAGTTTGGCAAGCACTAAAGAGCCACAGAAGAGCGTGGTCTAGCAAAACGGGCCAGGAAAAAGCATTTGCTACAGGTGCCCTTTGTGTCACCTAACAACAGGTAGCAGCATAAACCAGATGCAGGTGAAGTTCTTGCAGGCGACATCTAATGTCAAATGAGCAAGCGGGCTTACCACAGCTGCGGTCCTCTGGCAGTCTGAAAGCTTTGCGCAGAGGTGGATGCTAAGCGCCTTCCTTTGCCTTTTGGCAGTGCTCGTGCATTGCCAGCACTAGGCGGGAATGCTCACTATCCCGCACACACGTTTCGTTGTGCCCGTTGCTAAGCGCTCTGGAGCACTGTTTATGACGTAAGCGGAACACCTCTTGCCGTTCCATTCTCAGAGCTCCTGAATTAAGTAATCTACGACTCTTGGTGCGAATGATAGAGGAAAACATTTCCAATGTGTCTGGCAGGGAGAAACTGAACCTGGAGAACACCTTTGTCAGGAGCTTGCACCTGCACCTTACACACACACAGATTTGCATCACATCTAAATGCCCAAGCTCTTTCTTCGACAAGTTGAAAGCTGCTGTCAGAAGGCTGTGCTCCTTGTCAGATGGAAGCAGCAGCACGCACATAGGAGTTTGGCAAGCACTAAAGTGCCACAGAAGAGCGCGGTCTAGCAAAATGAAACAGGAAAAAGCATTTGCTACATGTGCCCTTGTTGTCGCCTAACAACAGGTAGCAGCATAAGCCAGATGCGGGTGAAGTTCTTGCAGGTGACATCTAACCTCAAATGAGCAAGCTGGCTTACCACAGCTACGGTCCTCTGGCAGTCTTAAAGCTTTGCGCACAAGCCGGATGCTAAGCGCCTTCCTTTGCCTTTTAGCAGTGCTCGTGCATTGCCAGCACTAGGCGGGAATGGTCACTATCCTGCACACACGATTCGTTGTGCTCGGTGCCAAGCGTTCTGGAGCACTGTTTATGACGAAAGAGGAACACCTCTTGCCGCTCCATTCTCAGAGCTCCTGGGTTAAGCAATCTGCAACTCTAGGCGTGAATGCCAGAGGAAAACCTTTGCAATGTGTCTGGCAGGGAGAAACTGAACCTGGAGAACACCTTTGTCAGGAGCTTGCACCTGCACCTTACACACACACAGATTTGCATCACATCTAAATGGCCAAGCTCTTTCTTCGACAAGTTGAAAGCTGCTGTCAGAAGGCTGTGCTCCTTGTCAGATGGAAGCAGCAGCACGCACATAGCAGTTTGGCAAGCACTAAAGAGCCACAGAAGAGCGTGGTCTAGCAAAACGGGGCAGGAAAAAGCATTTGTTACGTGTCGCCTAACAACAGGTAGCAGCATAAACCAGATGCGGGTGAAGTTCTTGCAGGTGACACCTAACGTCTAATGAGCAAGCCGGCTTCCCACAGCTACGGTCCTCCCGCAGTCTGAAAGCTTTGCGCACAAGCCGCATGCTAAGTGCCTTCCTTTGCCTTTTGGCAGTGTACGTGCAGTGCCAGCACTAGGCGGGAATGGTCAGTATCCCGCACACACGTTTCGTTGTGCCCCTTGCTAAGCGCTCGGGAGCACTGTTTATGACGAAAGCGGAACACCTCTTGCCGCTCCATTCTCAGAGCTCCTGAGTTAAGCAATCTGCAACTCTTGATACGAATGCCAGAGGAAAACATTTCCAATGTGTCTGGCAGGGAGAAACTGAACCTGGAGAACACCTTTGTCAGGAGCTTGCACCTGCACCTTACACACACACAGATTTGCATCACATCTAAATGCCCAAGCTCTTTCTTCGACAAGTTGAAAGCTGCTGTCAGAAGGCTGTGCTCCTTGTCAGATGGAAGCAGCAGCACGCACATAGCAGTTTGGCAAGCACTAAAGTGCCACAGAAGAGCGTGGTCTAGCAAAATGAAACAGGAAAAAGCATTTGCTACATGTGCCCTTGTTGTCGCCTAACAACAGGTAGCAGCATAAACCAGACGCGGGTGAAGTTCTTGCAGGTGACATCTAACCTCAAATGAGCAAGCTGGCTTACCACAGCTACGGTCCTCTGGCAGTCTGAAAGCTTTGCGCACAAGCCGGATGCTAAGCGCCTTCCTTTGCCATTTAGCAGTGCTCGTGCATTGCCAGCACTAGGCGGGAATGGTCACTATCCTGCACACACGATTCGTTGTGCTCGGTGCAAGCGTTCTGGAGCACTGTTTATGACGAAAGAGGAACACCTCTTGCCGCTCCATTCTCAGAGCTCCTGGGTTAAGCAATCTGCAACTCTAGGCGTGAATGCCAGAGGAAAACCTTTCCAATGTGTCTGGCAGGGAGAAACTGAACCTGGAGAACACCTTTGTCAGGAGCTTGCACCTGCACCTTACACACACACAGATTTGCATCACATCTAAATGGCCAAGCTCTTTCTTCGACAAGTTGAAAGCTGCTGTCAGAAGGCTGTGCTCCTTGTCAGATGGAAGCAGCAGCACGCACATAGCAGTTTAGCAAGCACTAAAGAGCCACAGAAGAGCGTGGTCTAGCAAAACGGGGCAGGAAAAAGCATTTGTTACATGTCGCCTAACAACAGGTAGCAGCATAAACCAGATGCGGGTGAAGTTCTTGCAGGTGACACCTAACGTCTAAGGAGCAAGCCGGCTTCCCACAGCTACGGTCCTGCCGCAGTCTGAAAGCTTTGCGCACAAGCCGCATGCTAAGTGCCTTCCTTTGCCTTTTGGCAGTGTACGTGCAGTGCCAGCACTAGGCGGGAATGGTCAGTATCCCGCACACACGTTTCGTTGTGCCCCTTGCTAAGCGCTCGGGAGCACTGTTTATGACGAAAGCGGAACACCTCTTGCCGCTCCATTCTCAGAGCTCCTGAGTTAAGCAATCTGCAACTCTTGATACGAATGCCAGAGGAAAACATTTCCAATGTGTCTGGCAAATAGAAACTGAAGGGAGAGAACACCTTTGTCAGGAGCTGGCACCTGCACCTTACACACACACAGATTTGCAGCACATCTAAATGGCCAAGGTCTTTTTTAGGCAAGTTGAAAGCTGCTGTCAGAAGGCTGTGCTCCTTGTCAGATGGAAGCAGCAGCACGCACAGGGCAGTTTGGCAAGCACTAAAGAGCCACAGAAGAGCGTGGTCTAGCAAAACGGGCCAGGAAAAAGCATTTGCTACAGGTGCCCTTTGTGTCACCTAACAACAGGTAGCAGCATAAACCAGATGCAGGTGAAGTTCTTGCAGGCGACATCTAATGTCAAATGAGCAAGCGGGCTTACCACAGCTGCGGTCCTCTGGCAGTCTGAAAGCTTTGCGCAGAGGTGGATGCTAAGCGCCTTCCTTTGCCTTTTGGCAGTGCTCGTGCATTGCCAGCACTAGGCGGGAATGCTCACTATCCCGCACACACGTTTCGTTGTGCCCGTTGCTAAGCGCTCTGGAGCACTGTTTATGACGTAAGCGGAACACCTCTTGCCGTTCCATTCTCAGAGCTCCTGAATTAAGTAATCTACGACTCTTGGTGCGAATGATAGAGGAAAACATTTCCAATGTGTCTGGCAGGGAGAAACTGAACCTGGAGAACACCTTTGTCAGGAGCTTGCACCTGCACCTTACACACACACAGATTTGCATCACATCTAAATGCCCAAGCTCTTTCTTCGACAAGTTGAAAGCAGCTGTCAGAAGGCTGTGCTCCTTGTCAGATGGAAGCAGCAGGACGCACATAGGAGTTTGGCAAGCACTAAAGTGCCACAGAAGAGCGTGGTCTAGCAAAATGAAACAGGAAAAAGCATTTGCTACATGTGCCCTTGTTGTCGCCTAACAACAGGTAGCAGCATAAACCAGACGCGGGTGAAGTTCTTGCAGGTGACATCTAACCTCAAATGAGCAAGCTGGCTTACCACAGCTACGGTCCTCTGGCAGTCTTAAAGCTTTGCGCACAAGCCGGATGCTAAGTGCCTTCCTTTGCCTTTTGGCAGTGTACGTGCAGTGCCAGCACTCGGCGTGAATGGTCACTATCCCACACACACGATTCTTTGTGCCCGGTGACAAGCACTCTGGAGCACTCTTTATGACGAAAGCGGAACACATCTTGCCGCTCCATTCTCAGAGGTCCTGGGTTAGGCAATCTGCGACTCGGCGTGAATGCCAGAGGAAAACATTTCCAATGTGTCTGGCAAATAGAAACTGAACCTGGAGAACACCTTTGTCCGGAGCTTGCACCTGCACCTTACACACACACAGATTTGCAGCACATCTAAATGCCCAAGCTCTTTCTTCGACAAGTTGAAAGCTGCTGTCAGAAGGCTGTGCTCCTTGTCAGATGGAAGCAGCAGCACGCACATAGCAGTTTGGCAAGCACTAAAGACGCACAGAAGAGCGTGGTCTAGCAAAACGGGGCAGGAAAAAGCATTTGCTACGTGTCGCCTAACAACAGGTAGCAGCATAAACCAGATGCAGGTGAGGTTCTTGCAGGCGACATCTAACGTCAAATGAGCAAGCGGGCTTACCACAGCTGCGGTCCTCCGGCACTCTGAAAGCTTTGCGCACAAACCGCATGCTAAGCGCCTTCCTTTGCCTTTTGACAGTGCTCGTGCATTGCCAGCACTAGGCGTGAATGCTCACTATCCCGCACACACGTTTCGTTGTGCCCGTTGCTAAGCGCTCTGGAGCACTGTTTATGACGTAAGCGGAACACCTCTTGCCGTTCCATTCTCAGAGCTCCTGAATTAAGTAATCTGCGACTCTTGGTGCGAATGATAGAGGAAAACATTTCCAATGTGTCTGGCAAATAGAAACTGAAGTTAGAGAAAACCTTTGTCAGGAGCTTTCACGTGCACCTTACACACACACAGATTTGCATCACATCTAAATGGCCAAGCTCTTTCTTCGACAAGTTGAATGCAGCTGTCAGAAGGCTGTGCTCCTTGTCAGATGGAAGCAGCAGCACGCACATAGGAGTTTGGCAAGCACTAAAGAGCCACAGAAGAGCGTGGTCTAGCAAAACGGCGCAGGAAAAAGCATTTGCTACATGTGCCCTTCGTTTCACCTAAAAACAGGTAGCAGCATAAACCAGATGCGGGTGAAGTTCTTGCAGGTGACATCTAACGTCAAATGAGCAAGCGGGCTTACCACAGCTGCGGTACTCTGGCAGTCTGAAAGCTTTGCGCACAAGCCGGATGCTAAGCGCCTTCCTTTGCCTTTTAGCAGTGCTCGTGCATTGCCAGCACTAGGCGGGAATGGTCACTATCCTGCACACACGATTCGTTGTACTCGGTGCCAAGCGTTCTGGAGCACTGTTTATGACGAAAGAGGAACACATCTTGCCGCTCCATTCTCAGAGGTCCTGGGTTAGGCAATCTGCGACTCTTGGCGTGAATGCCAGAGGAAAACATTTCCAATGTGTCTGGCAAATAGAAATTGAACCTGGAGAACACCTTTGTCCGGAGCTTCCACCTGCACCTTACACACACACAGATTTGCATCACATCTAAATGCCCAAGCTCTTTCTTAGACAAGTTGAAAGCTGCTGTCAGAAGGCTGTGCTCCTTGTCAGATGGAAGCAGCAGCACGCACATAGCAGTTTGGCAAGCACTAAAGAGGCACAGAAGAGCGTGGTCTAGCAAAACGGGGCAGGAAAAAGCATTTGCTACGTGTCGGCTAACAACAGGTAGCAGCATAAACCAGATGCGGGTGAAGTTCTTGCAGGTGACATCTAACGTCAAATGAGCAAGCGGGCTTACCACAGCTGCGGTCCTCCGGCACTCTGAAAGCTTTGCGCACAAACCGCATGCTAAGTGCCTTCCTTTGCCTTTTGACAGTGCTCGTGCATTGCCAGCACTAGGCGGGAATGGTCACTATCCCGCACACACGTTTCGTTGTGCCCCTTGCTAAGCGCTCTGGAGCACTGTTTATGACGAAAGCGGAACACCTCTTGCCGCTCCATTCTCAGAGCTCTTGGGTTAAGCAATCTGCAACTCTTGATACGAATGCCAGAGGAAAACATTTCCAATGTGTCTGGCAAATAGAAACTGAAGGGAGAGAAAACCTTTGTCAGGAGCTTGCACCTGCACTTTACACACACACAGATTTGCATCACATCTAAATGGCCAAGCTCTTTCTTAGGCAAGTTGAAAGCTGCTGTCAGAAGGCTGTGCTCCTTGTCAGATGGAAGCAGCAGTACGCACATAGCAGTTTGGCAAGCACTAAAGAGCCACAGAAGAGCGTGGTCTAGCAAAATGGGGCAGGAAAAAGCATTTGCTACATGTGCCCTTTGTGTCGCCTAAGAACAGGTAGCAGCATAAACCAGATGCAGGTGAAGTTCTTGCGGGTGACGTTCTTGCAGGCGACATCTAATGTCAAATGAGCAAGCGGGCTTACCACAGCTGCGGTCCTCCGGCACTCTGAAAGCTTTGCGCACAAACCGCATGCTAAGGGCCTTCCTTTGACTTTCGGCAGTGCTCGTGCCTTGCCAGCACTAGGCGGGAATGGTCACTATCCCGCACACACGTTTCGTTGTGCCCGTTGCTAAGCGCTCTGGAGCACTGTTTATGACGTAAGCGGAACACCTCTTGCCGTTCCATTCTCAGAGCTCCTGAATTAAGTAATCTGCGACTCTTGGTGCGAATGATAGAGGAAAACATTTCCAATGTGTCTGGCAGGGAGAAACTGAACCTGGAGAAAACCTTTGTCAGGAGCTTGCACCTGCACTTTACACACACACAGATTTGCATCACATCTAAATGGCCAAGCTCTTTCTTAGGCAAGTTGAAAGCTGCTGTCAGAAGGCTGTGTTCCTTGACAGATGGAAGCAGCAGCACGCACATAGCAGTTTGGCAAGCACTAAAGAGCAACAGAAGAGCGTGGTCTAGCAAAACGGGGCAGGAAAAAGCATTTGTTACGTGTCGCCTAACAACAGGTAGCAGCATAAACCAGATGCAGGTGAAGTTCTTGAAGGTGACACCTAACGTCTAATGAGCAAGCCGGCTTACCAGAGCTACGGTCCTCCCGCAGTCTGAAAGCTTTGCGCACAAGCCGCATGCTAAGTGCCTTCCTTTGACTTTTGGCAGTGCTCGTGCATTGCCAGCACTAAGCGTGAATGGTCACTATCCCGCACACACGATTCATTGTGCCCGTTCCCAATAGCTCTGGAGCACTGTTTATGACGAAAGCGGAACACCTCTTGCCGCTCCATTCTCAGAGTTCCTGGGTTAAGCAATCTGCAACTCTTGATACGAATGCCAGAGGAAAACATTTCCAATGTGTCTGGCAAATAGAAACTGAAGGGAGAGAAAACCTTTGTCAGGAGCTTGCACCTGCACTTTACACACACACAGATTTGCATCACATCCAAATGGCCAAGCTCTTTCTTCGACAAGTTGAAAGCTGCTGTCAGAAGGCTGTGCTCCTTGTCAGATGGAAGCAGCAGCACGCACATAGGAGTTTGGCAAGCACTAAAGTGCCACAGAAGAGCGTGGTCTAGCAAAATGAAACAGGAAAAAGCATTTGCTACATGTGCCCTTGTTGTCGCCTAACAACAGGTAGCAGCATAAACCAGATGCAGGTGAAGTTCTTGCAGGTGACATCTAACATCAAATGAGCAAGCGGGCTTACCACAGCTGCGGACCTCTGGCAGTCTGAAAGCTTTGCGCACAAGCCGCATGCTAAGTGCCTTCCTTTGACTTTTGGCAGTGCTCGTGCATTGCCAGCACTAAGCGTGAATGGTCACTATCCCGCACACACGATTCATTGTGCCCGTTCCCAAGAGCTCTGGAGCACTGTTTATGACGAAAGCGGAACACCTCTTGCCGTTCCATTCTCAGAGCTCCTGGGTTAAGCAATCTGCAACTCTTGATTCGAATGCCAGAGGAAAACATTTCCAATGTGTCTGGCAAATAGAAACTGAAGGGAGAGAAAACCTTTGTCAGGAGCTTGCACCTGCACCTTACACACACAGAGATTTGCATCACATCTAAATGGCCAAGCTCTTAGGCAAGTTGAAAGCTGCTGTCAGAAGGCTGTGCTCCTTGTCAGATGGAAGCAGCAGCAGGCACAGAGGAGTTTGGCAAGCACTAAAGAGCCACAGAAGAGCGTGGTCTAGCAAAACGGGCCAGGAAAAAGCATTTGCTACAGGTGCCCTTTGTGTCACCTAACAACAGGTAGCAGCATAAACCAGATGCAGGTGAAGTTCTTGCAGGCGACATCTAATGTCAAATGAGCAAGCGGGCTTACCACAGCTGCGGTCCTCTGGCAGTCTGAAAGCTTTGCGCACAAGCCGGATGCTAAGCGCCTTCCTTTGCCATTTAGCAGTGCTCGTGCATTGCCAGCACTAGGCGGGAATGGTCACTATCCTGCACACACGATTCGTTGTGCTCGGTGCCAAGCGTTCTGGAGCACTGTTTATGACGAAAGAGGAACACCTCTTGCCGCTCCATTCTCAGAGCTCCTGGGTTAAGCAATCTGCAACTCTAGGCGTGAATGCCAGAGGAAAACCTTTCCAATGTGTCTGGCAGGGAGAAACTGAACCTGGAGAACACCTTTGTCAGGAGCTTGCACCTGCACCTTACACACACACAGATTTGCATCACATCTAAATGGCCAAGCTCTTTCTTCGACAAGTTGAAAGCTGCTGTCAGAAGGCTGTGCTCCTTGTCAGATGGAAGCAGCAGCACGCACATAGCAGTTTAGCAAGCACTAAAGAGCCACAGAAGAGCGTGGTCTAGCAAAACGGGGCAGGAAAAAGCATTTGTTACGTGTCGCCTAACAACAGGTAGCAGCATAAACCAGATGCGGGTGAAGTTCTTGCAGGTGACACCTAACGTCTAAGGAGCAAGCCGGCTTCCCACAGCTACGGTCCTGCCGCAGTCTGAAAGCTTTGCGCACAAGCCGCATGCTAAGTGCCTTCCTTTGCCTTTTGGCAGTGTACGTGCAGTGCCAGCACTAGGCGGGAATGGTCAGTATCCCGCACACACGTTTCGTTGTGCCCCTTGCTAAGCGCTCGGGAGCACTGTTTATGACGAAAGCGGAACACCTCTTGCCGCTCCATTCTCAGAGCTCCTGAGTTAAGCAATCTGCAACTCTTGATACGAATGCCAGAGGAAAACATTTCCAATGTGTCTGGCAAATAGAAACTGAAGGGAGAGAACACCTTTGTCAGGAGCTGGCACCTGCACCTTACACACACACAGATTTGCAGCACATCTAAATGGCCAAGGTCTTTTTTAGGCAAGTTGAAAGCTGCTGTCAGAAGGCTGTGCTCCTTGTCAGATGGAAGCAGCAGCACGCACAGGGCAGTTTGGCAAGCACTAAAGAGCCACAGAAGAGCGTGGTCTAGCAAAACGGGCCAGGAAAAAGCATTTGCTACAGGTGCCCTTTGTGTCACCTAACAACAGGTAGCAGCATAAACCAGATGCAGGTGAAGTTCTTGCAGGCGACATCTAATGTCAAATGAGCAAGCGGGCTTACCACAGCTGCGGTCCTCTGGCAGTCTGAAAGCTTTGCGCAGAGGTGGATGCTAAGCGCCTTCCTTTGCCTTTTGGCAGTGCTCGTGCATTGCCAGCACTAGGCGGGAATGCTCACTATCCCGCACACACGTTTCGTTGTGCCCGTTGCTAAGCGCTCTGGAGCACTGTTTATGACGTAAGCGGAACACCTCTTGCCGTTCCATTCTCAGAGCTCCTGAATTAAGTAATCTACGACTCTTGGTGCGAATGATAGAGGAAAACATTTCCAATGTGTCTGGCAGGGAGAAACTGAACCTGGAGAACACCTTTGTCAGGAGCTTGCACCTGCACCTTACACACACACAGATTTGCATCACATCTAAATGCCCAAGCTCTTTCTTCGACAAGTTGAAAGCTGCTGTCAGAAGGCTGTGCTCCTTGTCAGATGGAAGCAGCAGCACGCACATAGGAGTTTGGCAAGCACTAAAGTGCCACAGAAGAGCGCGGTCTAGCAAAATGAAACAGGAAAAAGCATTTGCTACATGTGCCCTTGTTGTCGCCTAACAACAGGTAGCAGCATAAGCCAGATGCGGGTGAAGTTCTTGCAGGTGACATCTAACCTCAAATGAGCAAGCTGGCTTACCACAGCTACGGTCCTCTGGCAGTCTTAAAGCTTTGCGCACAAGCCGGATGCTAAGCGCCTTCCTTTGCCTTTTAGCAGTGCTCGTGCATTGCCAGCACTAGGCGGGAATGGTCACTATCCTGCACACACGATTCGTTGTGCTCGGTGCCAAGCGTTCTGGAGCACTGTTTATGACGAAAGAGGAACACCTCTTGCCGCTCCATTCTCAGAGCTCCTGGGTTAAGCAATCTGCAACTCTAGGCGTGAATGCCAGAGGAAAACCTTTGCAATGTGTCTGGCAGGGAGAAACTGAACCTGGAGAACACCTTTGTCAGGAGCTTGCACCTGCACCTTACACACACACAGATTTGCATCACATCTAAATGGCCAAGCTCTTTCTTCGACAAGTTGAAAGCTGCTGTCAGAAGGCTGTGCTCCTTGTCAGATGGAAGCAGCAGCACGCACATAGCAGTTTGGCAAGCACTAAAGAGCCACAGAAGAGCGTGGTCTAGCAAAACGGGGCAGGAAAAAGCATTTGTTACGTGTCGCCTAACAACAGGTAGCAGCATAAACCAGATGCGGGTGAAGTTCTTGCAGGTGACACCTAACGTCTAATGAGCAAGCCGGCTTCCCACAGCTACGGTCCTCCCGCAGTCTGAAAGCTTTGCGCACAAGCCGCATGCTAAGTGCCTTCCTTTGCCTTTTGGCAGTGTACGTGCAGTGCCAGCACTAGGCGGGAATGGTCAGTATCCCGCACACACGTTTCGTTGTGCCCCTTGCTAAGCGCTCGGGAGCACTGTTTATGACGAAAGCGGAACACCTCTTGCCGCTCCATTCTCAGAGCTCCTGAGTTAAGCAATCTGCAACTCTTGATACGAATGCCAGAGGAAAACATTTCCAATGTGTCTGGCAGGGAGAAACTGAACCTGGAGAACACCTTTGTCAGGAGCTTGCACCTGCACCTTACACACACACAGATTTGCATCACATCTAAATGCCCAAGCTCTTTCTTCGACAAGTTGAAAGCTGCTGTCAGAAGGCTGTGCTCCTTGTCAGATGGAAGCAGCAGCACGCACATAGCAGTTTGGCAAGCACTAAAGTGCCACAGAAGAGCGTGGTCTAGCAAAATGAAACAGGAAAAAGCATTTGCTACATGTGCCCTTGTTGTCGCCTAACAACAGGTAGCAGCATAAACCAGACGCGGGTGAAGTTCTTGCAGGTGACATCTAACCTCAAATGAGCAAGCTGGCTTACCACAGCTACGGTCCTCTGGCAGTCTGAAAGCTTTGCGCACAAGCCGGATGCTAAGCGCCTTCCTTTGCCATTTAGCAGTGCTCGTGCATTGCCAGCACTAGGCGGGAATGGTCACTATCCTGCACACACGATTCGTTGTGCTCGGTGCAAGCGTTCTGGAGCACTGTTTATGACGAAAGAGGAACACCTCTTGCCGCTCCATTCTCAGAGCTCCTGGGTTAAGCAATCTGCAACTCTAGGCGTGAATGCCAGAGGAAAACCTTTCCAATGTGTCTGGCAGGGAGAAACTGAACCTGGAGAACACCTTTGTCAGGAGCTTGCACCTGCACCTTACACACACACAGATTTGCATCACATCTAAATGGCCAAGCTCTTTCTTCGACAAGTTGAAAGCTGCTGTCAGAAGGCTGTGCTCCTTGTCAGATGGAAGCAGCAGCACGCACATAGCAGTTTAGCAAGCACTAAAGAGCCACAGAAGAGCGTGGTCTAGCAAAACGGGGCAGGAAAAAGCATTTGTTACATGTCGCCTAACAACAGGTAGCAGCATAAACCAGATGCGGGTGAAGTTCTTGCAGGTGACACCTAACGTCTAAGGAGCAAGCCGGCTTCCCACAGCTACGGTCCTGCCGCAGTCTGAAAGCTTTGCGCACAAGCCGCATGCTAAGTGCCTTCCTTTGCCTTTTGGCAGTGTACGTGCAGTGCCAGCACTAGGCGGGAATGGTCAGTATCCCGCACACACGTTTCGTTGTGCCCCTTGCTAAGCGCTCGGGAGCACTGTTTATGACGAAAGCGGAACACCTCTTGCCGCTCCATTCTCAGAGCTCCTGAGTTAAGCAATCTGCAACTCTTGATACGAATGCCAGAGGAAAACATTTCCAATGTGTCTGGCAAATAGAAACTGAAGGGAGAGAACACCTTTGTCAGGAGCTGGCACCTGCACCTTACACACACACAGATTTGCAGCACATCTAAATGGCCAAGGTCTTTTTTAGGCAAGTTGAAAGCTGCTGTCAGAAGGCTGTGCTCCTTGTCAGATGGAAGCAGCAGCACGCACAGGGCAGTTTGGCAAGCACTAAAGAGCCACAGAAGAGCGTGGTCTAGCAAAACGGGCCAGGAAAAAGCATTTGCTACAGGTGCCCTTTGTGTCACCTAACAACAGGTAGCAGCATAAACCAGATGCAGGTGAAGTTCTTGCAGGCGACATCTAATGTCAAATGAGCAAGCGGGCTTACCACAGCTGCGGTCCTCTGGCAGTCTGAAAGCTTTGCGCAGAGGTGGATGCTAAGCGCCTTCCTTTGCCTTTTGGCAGTGCTCGTGCATTGCCAGCACTAGGCGGGAATGCTCACTATCCCGCACACACGTTTCGTTGTGCCCGTTGCTAAGCGCTCTGGAGCACTGTTTATGACGTAAGCGGAACACCTCTTGCCGTTCCATTCTCAGAGCTCCTGAATTAAGTAATCTACGACTCTTGGTGCGAATGATAGAGGAAAACATTTCCAATGTGTCTGGCAGGGAGAAACTGAACCTGGAGAACACCTTTGTCAGGAGCTTGCACCTGCACCTTACACACACACAGATTTGCATCACATCTAAATGCCCAAGCTCTTTCTTCGACAAGTTGAAAGCAGCTGTCAGAAGGCTGTGCTCCTTGTCAGATGGAAGCAGCAGGACGCACATAGGAGTTTGGCAAGCACTAAAGTGCCACAGAAGAGCGTGGTCTAGCAAAATGAAACAGGAAAAAGCATTTGCTACATGTGCCCTTGTTGTCGCCTAACAACAGGTAGCAGCATAAACCAGACGCGGGTGAAGTTCTTGCAGGTGACATCTAACCTCAAATGAGCAAGCTGGCTTACCACAGCTACGGTCCTCTGGCAGTCTTAAAGCTTTGCGCACAAGCCGGATGCTAAGTGCCTTCCTTTGCCTTTTGGCAGTGTACGTGCAGTGCCAGCACTCGGCGTGAATGGTCACTATCCCACACACACGATTCTTTGTGCCCGGTGACAAGCACTCTGGAGCACTCTTTATGACGAAAGCGGAACACATCTTGCCGCTCCATTCTCAGAGGTCCTGGGTTAGGCAATCTGCGACTCGGCGTGAATGCCAGAGGAAAACATTTCCAATGTGTCTGGCAAATAGAAACTGAACCTGGAGAACACCTTTGTCCGGAGCTTGCACCTGCACCTTACACACACACAGATTTGCAGCACATCTAAATGCCCAAGCTCTTTCTTCGACAAGTTGAAAGCTGCTGTCAGAAGGCTGTGCTCCTTGTCAGATGGAAGCAGCAGCACGCACATAGCAGTTTGGCAAGCACTAAAGACGCACAGAAGAGCGTGGTCTAGCAAAACGGGGCAGGAAAAAGCATTTGCTACGTGTCGCCTAACAACAGGTAGCAGCATAAACCAGATGCAGGTGAGGTTCTTGCAGGCGACATCTAACGTCAAATGAGCAAGCGGGCTTACCACAGCTGCGGTCCTCCGGCACTCTGAAAGCTTTGCGCACAAACCGCATGCTAAGCGCCTTCCTTTGCCTTTTGACAGTGCTCGTGCATTGCCAGCACTAGGCGTGAATGCTCACTATCCCGCACACACGTTTCGTTGTGCCCGTTGCTAAGCGCTCTGGAGCACTGTTTATGACGTAAGCGGAACACCTCTTGCCGTTCCATTCTCAGAGCTCCTGAATTAAGTAATCTGCGACTCTTGGTGCGAATGATAGAGGAAAACATTTCCAATGTGTCTGGCAAATAGAAACTGAAGTTAGAGAAAACCTTTGTCAGGAGCTTTCACGTGCACCTTACACACACACAGATTTGCATCACATCTAAATGGCCAAGCTCTTTCTTCGACAAGTTGAATGCAGCTGTCAGAAGGCTGTGCTCCTTGTCAGATGGAAGCAGCAGCACGCACATAGGAGTTTGGCAAGCACTAAAGAGCCACAGAAGAGCGTGGTCTAGCAAAACGGCGCAGGAAAAAGCATTTGCTACATGTGCCCTTCGTTTCACCTAAAAACAGGTAGCAGCATAAACCAGATGCGGGTGAAGTTCTTGCAGGTGACATCTAACGTCAAATGAGCAAGCGGGCTTACCACAGCTGCGGTACTCTGGCAGTCTGAAAGCTTTGCGCACAAGCCGGATGCTAAGCGCCTTCCTTTGCCTTTTAGCAGTGCTCGTGCATTGCCAGCACTAGGCGGGAATGGTCACTATCCTGCACACACGATTCGTTGTACTCGGTGCCAAGCGTTCTGGAGCACTGTTTATGACGAAAGAGGAACACATCTTGCCGCTCCATTCTCAGAGGTCCTGGGTTAGGCAATCTGCGACTCTTGGCGTGAATGCCAGAGGAAAACATTTCCAATGTGTCTGGCAAATAGAAATTGAACCTGGAGAACACCTTTGTCCGGAGCTTCCACCTGCACCTTACACACACACAGATTTGCATCACATCTAAATGCCCAAGCTCTTTCTTAGACAAGTTGAAAGCTGCTGTCAGAAGGCTGTGCTCCTTGTCAGATGGAAGCAGCAGCACGCACATAGCAGTTTGGCAAGCACTAAAGAGGCACAGAAGAGCGTGGTCTAGCAAAACGGGGCAGGAAAAAGCATTTGCTACGTGTCGGCTAACAACAGGTAGCAGCATAAACCAGATGCGGGTGAAGTTCTTGCAGGTGACATCTAACGTCAAATGAGCAAGCGGGCTTACCACAGCTGCGGTCCTCCGGCACTCTGAAAGCTTTGCGCACAAACCGCATGCTAAGTGCCTTCCTTTGCCTTTTGACAGTGCTCGTGCATTGCCAGCACTAGGCGGGAATGGTCACTATCCCGCACACACGTTTCGTTGTGCCCCTTGCTAAGCGCTCTGGAGCACTGTTTATGACGAAAGCGGAACACCTCTTGCCGCTCCATTCTCAGAGCTCTTGGGTTAAGCAATCTGCAACTCTTGATACGAATGCCAGAGGAAAACATTTCCAATGTGTCTGGCAAATAGAAACTGAAGGGAGAGAAAACCTTTGTCAGGAGCTTGCACCTGCACTTTACACACACACAGATTTGCATCACATCTAAATGGCCAAGCTCTTTCTTAGGCAAGTTGAAAGCTGCTGTCAGAAGGCTGTGCTCCTTGTCAGATGGAAGCAGCAGTACGCACATAGCAGTTTGGCAAGCACTAAAGAGCCACAGAAGAGCGTGGTCTAGCAAAATGGGGCAGGAAAAAGCATTTGCTACATGTGCCCTTTGTGTCGCCTAAGAACAGGTAGCAGCATAAACCAGATGCAGGTGAAGTTCTTGCGGGTGACGTTCTTGCAGGCGACATCTAATGTCAAATGAGCAAGCGGGCTTACCACAGCTGCGGTCCTCCGGCACTCTGAAAGCTTTGCGCACAAACCGCATGCTAAGGGCCTTCCTTTGACTTTCGGCAGTGCTCGTGCCTTGCCAGCACTAGGCGGGAATGGTCACTATCCCGCACACACGTTTCGTTGTGCCCGTTGCTAAGCGCTCTGGAGCACTGTTTATGACGTAAGCGGAACACCTCTTGCCGTTCCATTCTCAGAGCTCCTGAATTAAGTAATCTGCGACTCTTGGTGCGAATGATAGAGGAAAACATTTCCAATGTGTCTGGCAGGGAGAAACTGAACCTGGAGAAAACCTTTGTCAGGAGCTTGCACCTGCACTTTACACACACACAGATTTGCATCACATCTAAATGGCCAAGCTCTTTCTTAGGCAAGTTGAAAGCTGCTGTCAGAAGGCTGTGTTCCTTGACAGATGGAAGCAGCAGCACGCACATAGCAGTTTGGCAAGCACTAAAGAGCAACAGAAGAGCGTGGTCTAGCAAAACGGGGCAGGAAAAAGCATTTGTTACGTGTCGCCTAACAACAGGTAGCAGCATAAACCAGATGCAGGTGAAGTTCTTGAAGGTGACACCTAACGTCTAATGAGCAAGCCGGCTTACCAGAGCTACGGTCCTCCCGCAGTCTGAAAGCTTTGCGCACAAGCCGCATGCTAAGTGCCTTCCTTTGACTTTTGGCAGTGCTCGTGCATTGCCAGCACTAAGCGTGAATGGTCACTATCCCGCACACACGATTCATTGTGCCCGTTCCCAATAGCTCTGGAGCACTGTTTATGACGAAAGCGGAACACCTCTTGCCGCTCCATTCTCAGAGTTCCTGGGTTAAGCAATCTGCAACTCTTGATACGAATGCCAGAGGAAAACATTTCCAATGTGTCTGGCAAATAGAAACTGAAGGGAGAGAAAACCTTTGTCAGGAGCTTGCACCTGCACTTTACACACACACAGATTTGCATCACATCCAAATGGCCAAGCTCTTTCTTCGACAAGTTGAAAGCTGCTGTCAGAAGGCTGTGCTCCTTGTCAGATGGAAGCAGCAGCACGCACATAGGAGTTTGGCAAGCACTAAAGTGCCACAGAAGAGCGTGGTCTAGCAAAATGAAACAGGAAAAAGCATTTGCTACATGTGCCCTTGTTGTCGCCTAACAACAGGTAGCAGCATAAACCAGATGCAGGTGAAGTTCTTGCAGGTGACATCTAACATCAAATGAGCAAGCGGGCTTACCACAGCTGCGGACCTCTGGCAGTCTGAAAGTTTTGCGCACAAGCCGGATGCTAAGCGCCTTCATTTGACTTTTGGCAGTGCCCGTGCATTGCCAGCACTAGGCGGGAAAGGTCACTATCCCGCACACACGTTTCGTTGTGCCCGTTGCTAAGCGCTCTGGAGCACTGTTTATGACGTAAGCGGAACACCTCTTGCCGTTCCATTCTCAGAGCTCCTGAGTTAAGTAATCTGCGACTCTTGGTGCGAATGATAGAGGAAAACATTTCCAATGTGTCTGGCAAGGAGAAACTGAACCTGGAGAACACCTTTGTCAGAAGCTTGACCCTGCACCTTAGACACACACAGATTTGCATCACATCTAAATGGCCAAGCTCTTTCTTCGACAAGTTGAATGCAGCTGTCAGAAGGCTGTGCTCCTTGTCAGATGGAAGCAGCAGCACGCACATAGGAGTTTGGCAAGCACTAAAGAGCCACAGAAGAGCGTGGTCTAGCAAAACGGCGCAGGAAAAAGCATTTGCTACATGTGCCCTTTGTGTCACCTAAAAACAGGTAGCAGCATAAACCAGATGCGGGTGAAGTTCTTGCAGGCGACATCTAATGTCAAATGAGCAAGCGGGCTTACCACAGCTGCGGTACTCTGGCAGTCTGAAAGCTTTGCGCACAAGCCGGATGCTAAGCGCCTTCCTTTGCCTTTTAGCAGTGCTCGTGCATTGCCAGCACTAGGCGGGAATGGTCACTATCCTGCACACACGATTCGTTGTACTCGGTGCCAAGCGTTCTGGAGCACTGTTTATGACGAAAGAGGAACACCTCTTGCCGCTCCATTCTCAGAGCTCCTGGGTTAAGCAATCTGCAACTCTTGATACGAATGCCAGAGGAAAACATTTCCAATGTGTCTGGCAAATAGAAACTGAAGGGAGAGAACACCTTTGTCAGGAGCTTGACCCTGCACCTTACACACACACAGATTTGCAGCACATCTAAATGGCCAAGCTCTTTCTTAGGCAAGTTGAAAGCTGCTGTCAGAAGGCTGTGCTCCTTGTCAGATGGAAGCAGCAGCACGCACATAGCAGTTTGGCAAGCACTAAAGTGCCATAGAAGAGCGTGGTCTAGCAAAATTAAACAGGAAAAAGCATTTGCTACGTGTCGCCTAACAACAGGTAGCAGCATAAACCAGATGCGGGTGAAGTTCTTGCAGGTGACATCTAACGTCAAATGAGCAAGCCGGCTTACCACAGCTGCGGTCCTCTGGCAGTCTGAAAGCTTTGCGCAGAAGTCGGATGCTAAGCGCCTTCCTTTGCCTTTTGGCAGTGCTCGTGCATTGCCAGCACTAGGCGTGAATGCTCACTATCCCGCACACACGATTCTTTGTGCCCGGTGACAAGCACTCTGGAGCACTCTTTATGACGAAAGCGGAACACATCTTGCCGCTCCATTCTCAGAGGTCCTGGGTTAGGCAATCTGCGACTCTTGGCGTGAATGCCAGAGGAAAACATTTCCAATGTGTCTGGCAAATAGAAATTGAACCTGGAGAACACCTTTGTCCGGAGCTTCCACCTGCACCTTACACACACACAGATTTGCATCACATCTAAATGCCCAAGCTCTTTCTTAGACAAGTTGAAAACTGCTGTCAGAAGGCTGTGCTCCTTGTCAGATGGAAGCAGCAGCACGCACATAGCAGTTTGGCAAGCACTAAAGAGGCACAGAAGAGCGTGGTCTAGCAAAACGGGGCAGGAAAAAGCATTTGCTACGTGTCGGCTAACAACAGGTAGCAGCATAAACCAGATGCGGGTGAAGTTCTTGCAGGTGACATGTAACGTCAAATGAGCAAGCGGGCTTACCACAGCTGCGGTCCTCCGGCACTCTGAAAGCTTTGCGCACAAACCGCATGCTAAGTGCCTTCCTTTGCCTTTTGACAGTGCTCGTGCATTGCCAGCACTAGGCGGGAATGGTCACTATCCCGCACACACGTTTCGTTGTGCCCCTTGCTAAGCGCTCTGGAGCACTGTTTATGACGAAAGCGGAACACCTCTTGCCGCTCCATTCTCAGAGCTCTTGGGTTAAGCAATCTGCAACTCTTGATACGAATGCCAGAGGAAAACATTTCCAATGTGTCTGGCAAATAGAAACTGAAGGGAGAGAAAACCTTTGTCAGGAGCTTGCACCTGCACTTTACACACACACAGATTTGCATCACATCTAAATGGCCAAGCTCTTTCTTAGGCAAGTTGAAAGCTGCTGTCAGAAGGCTGTGCTCCTTGTCAGATGGAAGCAGCAGCACGCACATAGCAGTTTGGCAAGCACTAAAGAGCCACAGAAGAGCGTGGTCTAGCAAAACGGGGCAGGAAAAAGCATTTGCTACATGTGCCCTTTGTGTCGCCTAAGAACAGGTAGCAGCATAAACCAGATGCAGGTGAAGTTCTTGCGGGTGACGTTCTTGCAGGCGACATCTAATGTCAAATGAGCAAGCGGGCTTACCACAGCTGCGGTCCTCCGGCACTCTGAAAGCTTTGCGCACAAACCGCATGCTAAGCGCCTTCCTTTGCCTTTCGGCAGTGCTCGTGCCTTGCCAGCACTAGGCGGGAATGGTCACTATCCCGCACACACGTTTCGTTGTGCCCGTTGCTAAGCGCTCTGGAGCACTGTTTATGACGTAAGCGGAACACCTCTTGCCGTTCCATTCTCAGAGCTCCTGAGTTAAGTAATCTGCGACTCTTGGTGCGAATGCCAGTGGAAAACATTTCCAATGTGTCTGGCAGGGAGAAACTGAACCTGGAGAAAACCTTTGTCAGGAGCTTGCACCTGCACTTTACACACACACAGATTTGCATCACATCTAAATGGCCAAGCTCTTTCTTAGGCAAGTTGAAAGCTGCTGTCAGAAGGCTGTGTTCCTTGACAGATGGAAGCAGCAGCACGCACATAGCAGTTTGGCAAGCACTAAAGAGCAACAGAAGAGCGTGGTCTAGCAAAACGGGGCAGGAAAAAGCATTTGTTACGTGTCGCCTAACAACAGGTAGCAGCATAAACCAGATGCAGGTGAAGTTCTTGCAGGTGACACCTAACGTCTAATGAGCAAGCCGGCTTACCAGAGCTACGGTCCTCCCGCAGTCTGAAAGCTTTGCGCACAAGCCGCATGCTAAGTGCCTTCCTTTGCCTTTTGGCAGTGCCCGTGCATTGCCAGCACTAAGCGTGAATGGTCACTATCCCGCACACACGATTCATTGTGCCCGTTCCCAAGAGCTCTGGAGCACTGTTTATGACGAAAGCGGAACACCTCTTGCCGCTCCATTCTCAGAGCTCCTGGGTTAAGCAATCTGCAACTCTTGATTCGAATGCCAGAGGAAAACATTTCCAATGTGTCTGGCAAATAGAAACTGAAGGGAGAGAAAACCTTTGTCAGGAGCTTGCACCTGCACCTTACACACACACAGATTTGCATCACATCTAAATGGCCAAGCTCTTAGGCAAGTTGAAAGCTGCTGTCAGAAGGCTGTGCTCCTTGTCAGATGGAAGCAGCAGCAGGCACAGAGGAGTTTGGCAAGCACTAAACAGCCACAGAAGAGCGTGGTCTAGCAAAATGAAACAGGAAAAAGCATTTGCTACAGGTGCCCTTCGTGTCACCTAACAACAGGTAGCAGCATAAACCAGATGCAGGTGAAGTTCTTGCAGGCGACATCTAATGTAAAATGAGCAAGCGGGCTTACCACAGCTGCGGTCCTCTGGTAGTCTGAAAGCTTTGCGCAGAAGTCGGATGCTAAGCGCCTTCCTTTGCCTTTTGGCAGTGCTCGTGCATTGCCAGCACTAGGCGTGAATGGTCACTATCCCGCACACACGTTTCGTTGTGCCCATTGCTCAGCGCTCTGGAGCACTGTTTATGACGTAAGCGGAACACCTCTTGCCGTTCCATTCTCAGAGCTCCTGAATTAAGTAATCTACGACTCTTGGTGCGAATGCCAGTGGAAAACATTTCCAATGTGTCTGGCATGGAGAAACTGAACCTGGAGAACACCTTTGTCAGGAGCTTGCACCTGCACCTTACACACACACAGATTTGCATCACATCTAAATGCCCAAGCTCTTTCTTCGACAAGTTGAAAGCAGCTGTCAGAAGGCTGTGCTCCTTGTCAGATGGAAGCAGCAGCACGCACATAGGAGTTTGGCAAGCTCTAAAGTGCCACAGAAGAGCGTGGTCTAGTAAAATGAAACAGGAAAAAGCATTTGCTACATGTGCCTTTGTTGTCGCCTAATAACAGGTAGCAGCATAAACCAGATGCGGGTGAAGTTCTTGCAGGTGACAACTAACGTCTAAGGAGCAAGCCGGCTTACCAAGAGCTACGGTCCTCCCGCAGTCTGAAAGCTTTGCGCACAAGCCACATGCTAAGTGCCTTCCTTTGACTTTTGGCAGTGCTCGTGCATTGCCAGCACTAAGCGTGAATGGTCACTATCCCGCACACACGATTCATTGTGCCCGTTCCCAAGAGCTCTGGAGCACTGTTTATGACGAAAGCGGAACACCTCTTGCCGCTCCATTCTCAGAGCACCTGAGTTAAGCAATCTGCAACTCTTGATACAAATACCAGAGGAAAACATTTCCAATGTGTCTGGCAAATAGAAACGGAAGGGAGAGAACACCTTTGTCAGGAGCTGGCACCTGCACCTTACACACACACAGATTTGCAGCACATCTAAATGGCCAAGGTCTTTTTTAGGCAAGTTGAAAGCTGCTGTCAGAAGGCTGTGCTCCTTGTCAGATGGAAGCAGCAGCACGCACAGGGCAGTTTGGCAAGCACTAAAGAGCCACAGAAGAGCGTGGTCTAGCAAAACGGGGCAGGAAAAAGCATTTGTTACGTGTCGCCTAACAACAGGTAGCAGCATAAACCAGATGCGGGTGAAGTTCTTGCAGGTGACACCTAACGTCTAATGAGCAAGCTGGCTTACCACAGCTACGGTCCTCTGGCAGTCTTAAAGCTTTGCGCACAAGCCGGATGCTAAGCGCCTTCCTTTGCCTTTTAGCAGTGTACGTGCATTGCCAGCACTAGGCGGGAATGGTCACTATCCTGCACACACGATTCGTTGTGCTCGGTGCCAAGCGTTCTGGAGCACTGTTTATGACGAAAGAGGAACACCTCTTGCCGCTCCATTCTCAGAGCTCCTGGGTTAAGCAATCTGCAACTCTAGGCGTGAATGCCAGAGGAAAACCTTTCCAATGTGTCTGGCAGGGAGAAACTGAACCTGGAGAACACCTTTGTCAGGAGCTTGCACCTGCACCTTACACACACACAGATTTGCATCACATCTAAATGGCCAAGCTCTTTCTTCGACAAGTTGAAAGCTGCTGTCAGAAGGCTGTGCTCCTTGTCAGATGGAAGCAGCAGCACGCACATAGCAGTTTAGCAAGCACTAAAGAGCCACAGAAGAGCGTGGTCTAGCAAAACGGGGCAGGAAAAAGCATTTGTTACGTGTCGCTTAACAACAGGTAGCAGCATAAACCAGATGCGGGTGAAGTTCTTGCAGGTGACACCTAACGTCTAATGAGCAAGCCGGCTTACCACAGCTACGGTCCTCCCGCAGTCTGAAAGCTTTGCGCACAAGCCGCATGCTAAGTGCCTTCCTTTGCCTTTTGGCAGTGTACGTGCAGTGCCAGCACTAGGCGGGAATGGTCAGTATCCCTCACACAAGTTTCGTTGTGCCCCTTGCTAAGCGCTCGGGAGCACTGTTTATGACGAAAGAGGAACACCTCTTGCCGCTCCATTCTCAGAGCACCTGAGTTAAGCAATCTGCAACTCTTGATACAAATACCAGAGGAAAACATTTCCAATGTGTCTGGCAAATAGAAACGGAAGGGAGAGAACACCTTTGTCAGGAGCTTGCACCTGCACCTTACACACACAGAGATTTGCATCACATCTAAATGCCCAAGCTCTTTCTTCGACAAGTTGAAAGCAGCTGTCAGAAGGCTGTGCTCCTTGTCAGATGGAAGCAGCAGCACGCACATAGGAGTTTGGCAAGCACTAAAGTGCCACAGAAGAGCGTGGTCTAGCAAAATGAAACAGGAAAAAGCATTTGCTACTTGTGCCCTTGTTGTCGCCTAACAACAGGTAGCAGCATAAACCAGATGCGGGTGAAGTTCTTGCAGGTGACACCTAACGTCTAATGAGCAAGCCGGCTTACCACAGCTACGGTCCTCCCGCAGTCTGAAAGCTTTGCGCACAAGCCGCATGCTAAGTGCCTTCCTTTGCCTTTTGGCAGTGTACGTGCAGTGCCAGCACTCGGCGTGAATGGTCACTATCCCACACACACGATTCTTTGTGCCCGGTGACAAGCACTCAGGAGCACTCTTTATGACGAAAGCGGAACACATCTCGCCGCTCCATTCTCAGAGGTCCTGGGTTAGGCAATCTGCGACTCGGCGTGAATGCCAGAGGAAAACATTTCCAATGTGTCTGGCAAATAGAAACTGAACCTGGAGAACACCTTTGTCAGGAGCTTGCACCTGCACCTTACACACACACAGATTTGCATCACATCTAAATGGCCAAGCTCTTTCTTCGACAAGTTGAAAGCTGCTGTCAGAAGGCTGTGCTCCTTGTCAGATGGAAGCAGCAGCACGCACATAGCAGTTTAGCAAGCACTAAAGAGCCACAGAAGAGCGTGGTCTAGCAAAACGGGGCAGGAAAAAGCATTTGTTACGTGTCGCTTAACAACAGGTAGCAGCATAAACCAGATGCGGGTGAAGTTCTTGCAGGTGACACCTAACGTCTAATGAGCAAGCCGGCTTACCACAGCTACGGTCCTCCCGCAGTCTGAAAGCTTTGCGCACAAGCCGCATGCTAAGTGCCTTCCTTTGCCTTTTGGCAGTGTACGTGCAGTGCCAGCACTAGGCGGGAATGGTCAGTATCCCTCACACAAGTTTCGTTGTGCCCCTTGCTAAGCGCTCGGGAGCACTGTTTATGACGAAAGCGGAACACCTCTTGCCGCTCCATTCTCAGAGCACCTGAGTTAAGCAATCTGCAACTCTTGATACAAATACCAGAGGAAAACATTTCCAATGTGTCTGGCAAATAGAAACGGAAGGGAGAGAACACCTTTGTCAGGAGCTTGCACCTGCACCTTACACACACAGAGATTTGCATCACATCTAAATGCCCAAGCTCTTTCTTCGACAAGTTGAAAGCAGCTGTCAGAAGGCTGTGCTCCTTGTCAGATGGAAGCAGCAGCACGCACATAGGAGTTTGGCAAGCACTAAAGTGCCACAGAAGAGCGTGGTCTAGCAAAATGAAACAGGAAAAAGCATTTGCTACTTGTGCCCTTGTTGTCGCCTAACAACAGGTAGCAGCATAAACCAGATGCGGGTGAAGTTCTTGCAGGTGACACCTAACGTCTAATGAGCAAGCCGGCTTACCACAGCTACGGTCCTCCCGCAGTCTGAAAGCTTTGCGCACAAGCCGCATGCTAAGTGCCTTCCTTTGCCTTTTGGCAGTGTACGTGCAGTGCCAGCACTCGGCGTGAATGGTCACTATCCCACACACACGATTCTTTGTGCCCGGTGACAAGCACTCTGGAGCACTCTTTATGACGAAAGCGGAACACATCTTGCCGCTCCATTCTCAGAGGTCCTGGGTTAGGCAATCTGCGACTCGGCGTGAATGCCAGAGGAAAACATTTCCAATGTGTCTGGCAAATAGAAACTGAACCTGGAGAACACCTTTGTCCGGAGCTTGCACCTGCACCTTACACACACACAGATTTGCAGCACATCTAAATGCCCAAGCTCTTTCTTCGACAAGTTGAAAGCTGCTGTCAGAAGGCTGTGCTCCTTGTCAGATGGAAGCAGCAGCACGCACATAGCAGTTTGGCAAGCACTAAAGACGCACAGAAGAGCGTGGTCTAGCAAAACGGGGCAGGAAAAAGCATTTGCTACGTGTCGCCTAACAACAGGTAGCAGCATAAACCAGATGCAGGTGAGGTTCTTGCAGGCGACATCTAACGTCTAATGAGCAAGCGGGCTTACCACAGCTGCGGTCCTCCGGCACTCTGAAAGCTTTGCGCACAAACCGCATGCTAAGCGCCTTCCTTTGCCTTTTGACAGTGCTCGTGCATTGCCAGCACTAGGCGTGAATGCTCACTATCCTGCACACACGATTCGTTGTGCTCGGTGCCAAGCGTTCTGGAGCACTGTTTATGACGAAAGAGGAACACCTCTTGCCGCTCCATTCTCAGAGCTCCTGGGTTAAGCAATCTGCAACTCTAGGCGTGAATGCCAGAGGAAAACCTTTCCAATGTGTCTGGCAGGGAGAAACTGAACCTGGAGAACACCTTTGTCAGGAGCTTGCACCTGCACCTTACACACACACAGATTTGCATCACATCTAAATGGCCAAGCTCTTTCTTCGACAAGTTGAAAGCTGCTGTCAGAAGGCTGTGCTCCTTGTCAGATGGAAGCAGCAGCACGCACATAGCAGTTTAGCAAGCACTAAAGAGCCACAGAAGAGCGTGGTCTAGCAAAACGGCGCAGGAAAAAGCATTTGTTACGTGTCGCCTAACAACAGGTAGCAGCATAAACCAGATGCGGGTGAAGTTCTTGCAGGTGACACCTAACGTCTAAGGAGCAAGCCGGCTTCCCACAGCTACGGTCCTGCCGCAGTCTGAAAGCTTTGCGCACAAGCCGCATGCTAAGTGCCTTCCTTTGCCTTTTGGCAGTGTACGTGCAGTGCCAGCACTAGGCGGGAATGGTCAGTATCCCGCACACACGTTTCGTTGTGCCCCTTGCTAAGCGCTCGGGAGCACTGTTTATGACGAAAGCGGAACACCTCTTGCCGCTCCATTCTCAGAGCTCCTGAGTTAAGCAATCTGCAACTCTTGATACGAATGCCAGAGGAAAACATTTCCAATGTGTCTGGCAAATAGAAACTGAAGGGAGAGAACACCTTTGTCAGGAGCTGGCACCTGCACCTTACACACACACAGATTTGCAGCACATCTAAATGGCCAAGGTCTTTTTTAGGCAAGTTGAAAGCTGCTGTCAGAAGGCTGTGCTCCTTGTCAGATGGAAGCAGCAGCACGCACAGGGCAGTTTGGCAAGCACTAAAGAGCCACAGAAGAGCGTGGTCTAGCAAAACGGGCCAGGAAAAAGCATTTGCTACAGGTGCCCTTTGTGTCACCTAACAACAGGTAGCAGCATAAACCAGATGCAGGTGAAGTTCTTGCAGGCGACATCTAATGTCAAATGAGCAAGCGGGCTTACCACAGCTGCGGTCCTCTGGCAGTCTGAAAGCTTTGCGCAGAGGTGGATGCTAAGCGCCTTCCTTTGCCTTTTGGCAGTGCTCGTGCATTGCCAGCACTAGGCGGGAATGCTCACTATCCCGCACACACGTTTCGTTGTGCCCGTTGCTAAGCGCTCTGGAGCACTGTTTATGACGTAAGCGGAACACCTCTTGCCGTTCCATTCTCAGAGCTCCTGAATTAAGTAATCTACGACTCTTGGTGCGAATGATAGAGGAAAACATTTCCAATGTGTCTGGCAGGGAGAAACTGAACCTGGAGAACACCTTTGTCAGGAGCTTGCACCTGCACCTTACACACACACAGATTTGCATCACATCTAAATGCCCAAGCTCTTTCTTCGACAAGTTGAAAGCAGCTGTCAGAAGGCTGTGCTCCTTGTCAGATGGAAGCAGCAGCACGCACATAGGAGTTTGGCAAGCACTAAAGTGCCACAGAAGAGCGTGGTCTAGCAAAATGAAACAGGAAAAAGCATTTGCTACATGTGCCCTTGTTGTCGCCTATCAACAGGTAGCAGCATAAACCAGATGCGGGTGAAGTTCTTGCAGGTGACATCTAACCTCAAATGAGCAAGCTGGCTTACCACAGCTACGGTCCTCTGGCAGTCTTAAAGCTTTGCGCACAAGCCGGATGCTAAGCGCCTTCCTTTGCCTTTTAGCAGTGTACGTGCATTGCCAGCACTAGGCGGGAATGGTCACTATCCTGCACACACGATTCGTTGTGCTCGGTGCCAAGCGTTCTGGAGCACTGTTTATGACGAAAGAGGAACACCTCTTGCCGCTCCATTCTCAGAGCTCCTGGGTTAAGCAATCTGCAACTTTAGGCGTGAATGCCAGAGGAAAACATTTCCAATGTGTCTGGCAGGGAGAAACTGAACCTGGAGAACACCTTTGTCAGGAGCTTGCACCTGCACCTTACACACACACAGATTTGCATCACATCTAAATGGCCAAGCTCTTTCTTCGACAAGTTGAAAGCTGCTGTCAGAAGGCTGTGCTCCTTGTCAGATGGAAGCAGCAGCACGCACATAGCAGTTTAGCAAGCACTAAAGAGCCACAGAAGAGCGTGGTCTAGCAAAACGGGGCAGGAAAAAGCATTTGTTACGTGTCGCTTAACAACAGGTAGCAGCATAAACCAGATGCGGGTGAAGTTCTTGCAGGTGACACCTAACGTCTAATGAGCAAGCCGGCTTACCACAGCTACGGTCCTCCCGCAGTCTGAAAGCTTTGCGCACAAGCCGCATGCTAAGTGCCTTCCTTTGCCTTTTGGCAGTGTACGTGCAGTGCCAGCACTCGGCGTGAATGGTCACTATCCCACACACACGATTCTTTGTGCCCGGTGACAAGCACTCTGGAGCACTCTTTATGACGAAAGCGGAACACATCTTGCCGCTCCATTCTCAGAGGTCCTGGGTTAGGCAATCTGCGACTCGGCGTGAATGCCAGAGGAAAACATTTCCAATGTGTCTGGCAAATAGAAACTGAACCTGGAGAACACCTTTGTCCGGAGCTTGCACCTGCACCTTACACACACACAGATTTGCAGCACATCTAAATGCCCAAGCTCTTTCTTCGACAAGTTGAAAGCTGCTGTCAGAAGGCTGTGCTCCTTGTCAGATGGAAGCAGCAGCACGCACATAGCAGTTTGGCAAGCACTAAAGACGCACAGAAGAGCGTGGTCTAGCAAAACGGGGCAGGAAAAAGCATTTGCTACGTGTCGCCTAACAACAGGTAGCAGCATAAACCAGATGCAGGTGAGGTTCTTGCAGGCGACATCTAACGTCAAATGAGCAAGCGGGCTTACCACAGCTGCGGTCCTCCGGCACTCTGAAAGCTTTGCGCACAAACCGCATGCTAAGCGCCTTCCTTTGCCTTTTGACAGTGCTCGTGCATTGCCAGCACTAGGCGTGAATGCTCACTATCCCGCACACACGTTTCGTTGTGCCCGTTGCTAAGCGCTCTGGAGCACTGTTTATGACGTAAGCGGAACACCTCTTGCCGTTCCATTCTCAGAGCTCCTGAATTAAGTAATCTGCGACTCTTGGTGCGAATGATAGAGGAAAACATTTCCAATGTGTCTGGCAAGGAGAAACTGAACCTGGAGAACACCTTTGTCAGAAGCTTGACCCTGCACCTTAGACACACAGAGATTTGCATCACATCTAAATGGCCAAGCTCTTTCTTCGACAAGTTGAATGCAGCTGTCAGAAGGCTGTGCTCCTTGTCAGATGGAAGCAGCAGCACGCACATAGGAGTTTGGCAAGCACTAAAGAGCCACAGAAGAGCGTGGTCTAGCAAAACGGCGCAGGAAAAAGCATTTGCTACATGTGCCCTTCGTGTCACCTAAAAACAGGTAGCAGCATAAACCAGATGCGGGTGAAGTTCTTGCAGGTGACATCTAACGTCAAATGAGCAAGCGGGCTTACCACAGCTGCGGTACTCTGGCAGTCTGAAAGCTTTGCGCACAAGCCGGATGCTAAGCGCCTTCCTTTGCCTTTTAGCAGTGCTCGTGCATTGCCAGCACTAGGCGGGAATGGTCACTATCCTGCACACACGATTCGTTGTACTCGGTGCCAAGCGTTCTGGAGCACTGTTTATGACGAAAGAGGAACACCTCTTGCCGCTCCATTCTCAGAGGTCCTGGGTTAGGCAATCTGCGACTCTTGGCGTGAATGCCAGAGGAAAACATTTCCAATGTGTCTGGCAAATAGAAATTGAACCTGGAGAACACCTTTGTCCGGAGCTTCCACCTGCACCTTACACACACACAGATTTGCATCACATCTAAATGCCCAAGCTCTTTCTTAGACAAGTTGAAAACTGCTGTCAGAAGGCTGTGCTCCTTGTCAGATGGAAGCAGCAGCACGCACATAGGAGTTTGGCAAGCACTAAAGAGGCACAGAAGAGCGTGGTCTAGCAAAACGGGGCAGGAAAAAGCATTTGCTACGTGTCGGCTAACAACAGGTAGCAGCATAAACCAGATGCGGGTGAAGTTCTTGCAGGTGACATCTAACGTCAAATGAGCAAGCGGGCTTACCACAGCTGCGGTCCTCCGGCACTCTGAAAGCTTTGCGCACAAACCGCATGCTAAGTGCCTTCCTTTGCCTTTTGACAGTGCTCGTGCATTGCCAGCACTAGGCGGGAATGGTCACTATCCCGCACACACGTTTCGTTGTGCCCCTTGCTAAGCGCTCTGGAGCACTGTTTATGACGAAAGCGGAACACCTCTTGCCGCTCCATTCTCAGAGCTCTTGGGTTAAGCAATCTGCAACTCTTGATACGAATGCCAGAGGAAAACATTTCCAATGTGTCTGGCAAATAGAAACTGAAGGGAGAGAAAACCTTTGTCAGGAGCTTGCACCTGCACTTTACACACACACAGATTTGCATCACATCTAAATGGCCAAGGTCTTTTTTAGGCAAGTTGAAAGCTGCTGTCAGAAGGCTGTGCTCCTTGTCAGATGGAAGCAGCAGCACGCACATAGCAGTTTGGCAAGCACTAAAGAGCCACAGAAGAGCGTGGTCTAGCAAAATGGGGCAGGAAAAAGCATTTGCTACATGTGCCCTTTGTGTCGCCTAAGAACAGGTAGCAGCATAAACCAGATGCAGGTGAAGTTCTTGCGGGTGACGTTCTTGCAGGCGACATCTAATGTCAAATGAGCAAGCGGGCTTACCACAGCTGCGGTCCTCCGGCACTCTGAAAGCTTTGCGCACAAACCGCATGCTAAGGGCCTTCCTTTGACTTTCGGCAGTGCTCGTGCCTTGCCAGCACTAGGTGGGAATGGTCACTATCCCGCACACACGTTTCGTTGTGCCCGTTGCTAAGCGCTCTGGAGCACTGTTTATGACGTAAGCGGAACACCTCTTGCCGTTCCATTCTCAGAGCTCCTGAGTTAAGTAATCTGCGACTCTTGGTGCGAATGATAGAGGAAAACATTTCCAATGTGTCTGGCAGGGAGAAACTGAACCTGGAGAAAACCTTTGTCAGGAGCTTGCACCTGCACTTTACACACACACAGATTTGCATCACATCTAAATGGCCAAGCTCTTTCTTAGGCAAGTTGAAAGCTGCTGTCAGAAGGCTGTGTTCCTTGACAGATGGAAGCAGCAGCACGCACATAGCAGTTTGGCAAGCACTAAAGAGCAACAGAAGAGCGTGGTCTAGCAAAACGGGGCAGGAAAAAGCATTTGTTACGTGTCGCCTAACAACAGGTAGCAGCATAAACCAGATGCAGGTGAAGTTCTTGCAGGTGACACCTAACGTCTAATGAGCAAGCCGGCTTACCAGAGCTACGGTCCTCCCGCAGTCTGAAAGCTTTGCGCACAAGCCGCATGCTAAGTGCCTTCCTTTGACTTTTGGCAGTGCTCGTGCATTGCCAGCACTAAGCCTGAATGGTCACTATCCCGCACACACGATTCATTGTGCCCGTTCCCAATAGCTCTGGAGCACTGTTTATGACGAAAGCGGAACACCTCTTGCCGCTCCATTCTCAGAGTTCCTGGGTTAAGCAATCTGCAACTCTTGATACGAATGCCAGAGGAAAACATTTCCAATGTGTCTGGCAAATAGAAACTGAAGGGAGAGAAAACCTTTGTCAGGAGCTTGCACCTGCACTTTACACACACACAGATTTGCATCACATCCAAATGGCCAAGCTCTTTCTTCGACAAGTTGAAAGCTGCTGTCAGAAGGCTGTGCTCCTTGTCAGATGGAAGCAGCAGCACGCACATAGCAGTTTGGCAAGCACTAAAGTGCCACAGAAGAGCGTGGTCTAGCAAAATGAAACAGGAAAAAGCATTTGCTACATGTGCCCTTGTTGTCGCCTAACAACAGGTAGCAGCATAAACCAGATGCAGGTGAAGTTCTTGCAGGTGACATCTAACATCAAATGAGCAAGCGGGCTTACCACAGCTGCGGACCTCTGGCAGTCTGAAAGTTTTGCGCACAAGCCGGATGCTAAGCGCCTTCATTTGACCTTTGGCAGTGCCCGTGCATTGCCAGCACTAGGCGGGAAAGGTCACTATCCCGCACACACGTTTCGTTGTGCCCGTTGCTAAGCGCTCTGGAGCACTGTTTATGACGTAAGCGGAACACCTCTTGCCGTTCCATTCTCAGAGCTCCTGAGTTAAGTAATCTGCGACTCTTGGTGCGAATGATAGAGGAAAACATTTCCAATGTGTCTGGCAAGGAGAAACTGAACCTGGAGAACACCTTTGTCAGAAGCTTGACCCTGCACCTTAGACACACACAGATTTGCATCACATCTAAATGGCCAAGCTCTTTCTTCGACAAGTTGAATGCAGCTGTCAGAAGGCTGTGCTCCTTGTCAGATGGAAGCAGCAGCACGCACATAGGAGTTTGGCAAGCACTAAAGAGCCACAGAAGAGCGTGGTCTAGCAAAACGGCGCAGGAAAAAGCATTTGCTACATGTGCCCTTTGTGTCACCTAAAAACAGGTAGCAGCATAAACCAGATGCGGGTGAAGTTCTTGCAGGCGACATCTAATGTCAAATGAGCAAGCGGGCTTACCACAGCTGCGGTACTCTGGCAGTCTGAAAGCTTTGCGCACAAGCCGGATGCTAAGCGCCTTCCTTTGCCTTTTAGCAGTGCTCGTGCATTGCCAGCACTAGGCGGGAATGGTCACTATCCTGCACACACGATTCGTTGTACTCGGTGCCAAGCGTTCTGGAGCACTGTTTATGACGAAAGAGGAACACGTCTTGCCGCTCCATTCTCAGAGCTCCTGGGTTAAGCAATCTGCAACTCTTGATACGAATGCCAGAGGAAAACATTTCCAATGTGTCTGGCAAATAGAAACTGAAGGGAGAGAACACCTTTGTCAGGAGCTTGACCCTGCACCTTACACACACACAGATTTGCAGCACATCTAAATGGCCAAGCTCTTTCTTAGGCAAGTTGAAAGCTGCTGTCAGAAGGCTGTGCTCCTTGTCAGATGGAAGCAGCAGCACGCACATAGCAGTTTGGCAAGCACTAAAGTGCCATAGAAGAGCGTGGTCTAGCAAAATTAAACAGGAAAAAGCATTTGCTACGTGTCGCCTAACAACAGGTAGCAGCATAAACCAGATGCGGGTGAAGTTCTTGCAGGTGACATCTAACGTCAAATGAGCAAGCCGGCTTACCACAGCTGCGGTCCTCTGGCAGTCTGAAAGCTTTGCGCAGAAGTCGGATGCTAAGCGCTTTCCTTTGCCTTTTGGCAGTGCTCGTGCATTGCCAGCACTAGGCGTGAATGCTCACTATCCCGCACACACGATTCTTTGTGCCCGGTGACAAGCACTCTGGAGCACTCTTTATGACGAAAGCGGAACACATCTTGCCGCTCCATTCTCAGAGGTCCTGGGTTAGGCAATCTGCGACTCTTGGCGTGAATGCCAGAGGAAAACATTTCCAATGTGTCTGGCAAATAGAAATTGAACCTGGAGAACACCTTTGTCCGGAGCTTCCACCTGCACCTTACACACACACAGATTTGCATCACATCTAAATGCCCAAGCTCTTTCTTAGACAAGTTGAAAACTGCTGTCAGAAGGCTGTGCTCCTTGTCAGATGGAAGCAGCAGCACGCACATAGCAGTTTGGCAAGCACTAAAGAGGCACAGAAGAGCGTGGTCTAGCAAAACGGGGCAGGAAAAAGCATTTGCTACGTGTCGGCTAACAACAGGTAGCAGCATAAACCAGATGCGGGTGAAGTTCTTGCAGGTGACATCTAACGTCAAATGAGCAAGCGGGCTTACCACAGCTGCGGTCCTCCGGCACTCTGAAAGCTTTGCGCACAAACCGCATGCTAAGTGCCTTCCTTTGCCTTTTGACAGTGCTCGTGCATTGCCAGCACTAGGCGGGAATGGTCACTATCCCGCACACACGTTTCGTTGTGCCCCTTGCTAAGCGCTCTGGAGCACTGTTTATGACGAAAGCGGAACACCTCTTGCCGCTCCATTCTCAGAGCTCTTGGGTTAAGCAATCTGCAACTCTTGATACGAATGCCAGAGGAAAACATTTCCAATGTGTCTGGCAAATAGAAACTGAAGGGAGAGAAAACCTTTGTCAGGAGCTTGCACCTGCACTTTACACACACACAGATTTGCATCACATCTAAATGGCCAAGCTCTTTCTTAGGCAAGTTGAAAGCTGCTGTCAGAAGGCTGTGCTCCTTGTCAGATGGAAGCAGCAGCACGCACATAGCAGTTTGGCAAGCACTAAAGAGCCACAGAAGAGCGTGGTCTAGCAAAATGGGGCAGGAAAAAGCATTTGCTACATGTGCCCTTTGTGTCGCCTAAGAACAGGTAGCAGCATAAACCAGATGCAGGTGAAGTTCTTGCGGGTGACGTTCTTGCAGGCGACATCTAATGTCAAATGAGCAAGCGGGCTTACCACAGCTGCGGTCCTCCGGCACTCTGAAAGCTTTGCGCACAAACCGCATGCTAAGGGCCTTCCTTTGACTTTCGGCAGTGCTCGTGCCTTGCCAGCACTAGGCGGGAATGGTCACTATCCCGCACACACGTTTCGTTGTGCCCGTTGCTAAGCGCTCTGGAGCACTGTTTATGACGTAAGCGGAACACCTCTTGCCGTTCCATTCTCAGAGCTCCTGAGTTAAGTAATCTGCGACTCTTGGTGCGAATGATAGAGGAAAACATTTCCAATGTGTCTGGCAGGGAGAAACTGAACCTGGAGAACACCTTTGTCAGGAGCTTGCACCTGCACTTTACACACACACAGATTTGCATCACATCTAAATGGCCAAGCTCTTTCTTAGGCAAGTTGAAAGCTGCTGTCAGAAGGCTGTGTTATTTAACAGATGGAAGCAGCAGCACGCACATAGCAGTTTGGCAAGCACTAAAGAGCAACAGAAGAGCGTGGTCTAGCAAAACGGGGCAGGAAAAAGCATTTGTTACGTGTCGCCTAACAACAGGTAGCAGCATAAACCAGATGCAGGTGAAGTTCTTGAAGGTGACACCTAACGTCTAATGAGCAAGCCGGCTTACCAGAGCTACGGTCCTCCCGCAGTCTGAAAGCTTTGCGCACAAGCCGCATGCTAAGTGCCTTCCTTTGACTTTTGGCAGTGCTCGTGCATTGCCAGCACTAAGCGTGAATGGTCACTATCCCGCACACACGATTCATTGTGCCCGTTCCCAATAGCTCTGGAGCACTGTTTATGACGAAAGCGGAACACCTCTTGCCGCTCCATTCTCAGAGTTCCTGGGTTAAGCAATCTGCAACTCTTGATACGAATGCCAGAGGAAAACATTTCCAATGTGTCTGGCAAATAGAAACTGAAGGGAGAGAAAACCTTTGTCAGGAGCTTGCACCTGCACTTTACACACACACAGATTTGCATCACATCCAAATGGCCAAGCTCTTTCTTCGACAAGTTGAAAGCTGCTGTCAGAAGGCTGTGCTCCTTGTCAGATGGAAGCAGCAGCACGCACATAGGAGTTTGGCAAGCACTAAAGTGCCACAGAAGAGCGTGGTCTAGCAAAATGAAACAGGAAAAAGCATTTGCTACATGTGCCCTTGTTGTCGCCTAACAACAGGTAGCAGCATAAACCAGATGCAGGTGAAGTTCTTGCAGGTGACATCTAACATCAAATGAGCAAGCGGGCTTACCACAGCTGCGGACCTCTGGCAGTCTGAAAGTTTTGCGCACAAGCCGGATGCTAAGCGCCTTCATTTGACCTTTGGCAGTGCCCGTGCATTGCCAGCACTAGGCGGGAAAGGTCACTATCCCGCACACACGTTTCGTTGTGCCCGTTGCTAAGCGTTCTGGAGCACTGTTTATGACGAAAGAGGAACACGTCTTGCCGCTCCATTCTCAGAGCTCCTGGGTTAAGCAATCTGCAACTCTTGATACGAATGCCAGAGGAAAACATTTCCAATGTGTCTGGCAAATAGAAACTGAAGGGAGAGAACACCTTTGTCAGGAGCTTGACCCTGCACCTTACACACACACAGATTTGCAGCACATCTAAATGGCCAAGCTCTTTCTTAGGCAAGTTGAAAGCTGCTGTCAGAAGGCTGTGCTCCTTGTCAGATGGAAGCAGCAGCACGCACATAGCAGTTTGGCAAGCACTAAAGTGCCATAGAAGAGCGTGGTCTAGCAAAATTAAACAGGAAAAAGCATTTGCTACGTGTCGCCTAACAACAGGTAGCAGCATAAACCAGATGCGGGTGAAGTTCTTGCAGGTGACATCTAACGTCAAATGAGCAAGCCGGCTTACCACAGCTGCGGTCCTCTGGCAGTCTGAAAGCTTTGCGCAGAAGTCGGATGCTAAGCGCTTTCCTTTGCCTTTTGGCAGTGCTCGTGCATTGCCAGCACTAGGCGTGAATGCTCACTATCCCGCACACACGATTCTTTGTGCCCGGTGACAAGCACTCTGGAGCACTCTTTATGACGAAAGCGGAACACATCTTGCCGCTCCATTCTCAGAGGTCCTGGGTTAGGCAATCTGCGACTCTTGGCGTGAATGCCAGAGGAAAACATTTCCAATGTGTCTGGCAAATAGAAATTGAACCTGGAGATCACCTTTGTCCGGAGCTTCCACCTGCACCTTACACACACACAGATTTGCATCACATCTAAATGCCCAAGCTCTTTCTTAGACAAGTTGAAAACTGCTGTCAGAAGGCTGTGCTCCTTGTCAGATGGAAGCAGCAGCACGCACATAGCAGTTTGGCAAGCACTAAAGAGGCACAGAAGAGCGTGGTCTAGCAAAACGGGGCAGGAAAAAGCATTTGCTACGTGTCGGCTAACAACAGGTAGCAGCATAAACCAGATGCGGGTGAAGTTCTTGCAGGTGACATCTAACGTCAAATGAGCAAGCGGGCTTACCACAGCTGCGGTCCTCCGGCACTCTGAAAGCTTTGCGCACAAACCGCATGCTAAGTGCCTTCCTTTGCCTTTTGACAGTGCTCGTGCATTGCCAGCACTAGGCGGGAATGGTCACTATCCCGCACACACGTTTCGTTGTGCCCCTTGCTAAGCGCTCTGGAGCACTGTTTATGACGAAAGCGGAACACCTCTTGCCGCTCCATTCTCAGAGCTCTTGGGTTAAGCAATCTGCAACTCTTGATACGAATGCCAGAGGAAAACATTTCCAATGTGTCTGGCAAATAGAAACTGAAGGGAGAGAAAACCTTTGTCAGGAGCTTGCACCTGCACTTTACACACACACAGATTTGCATCACATCTAAATGGCCAAGCTCTTTCTTAGGCAAGTTGAAAGCTGCTGTCAGAAGGCTGTGCTCCTTGTCAGATGGAAGCAGCAGCACGCACATAGCAGTTTGGCAAGCACTAAAGAGCCACAGAAGAGCGTGGTCTAGCAAAACGGGGCAGGAAAAAGCATTTGCTACATGTGCCCTTTGTGTCGCCTAAGAACAGGTAGCAGCATAAACCAGATGCAGGTGAAGTTCTTGCGGGTGACGTTCTTGCAGGCGACATCTAATGTCAAATGAGCAAGCGGGCTTACCACAGCTGCGGTCCTCCGGCACTCTGAAAGCTTTGCGCACAAACCGCATGCTAAGCGCCTTCCTTTGCCTTTCGGCAGTGCTCGTGCCTTGCCAGCACTAGGCGGGAATGGTCACTATCCCGCACACACGTTTCGTTGTGCCCGTTGCTAAGCGCTCTGGAGCACTGTTTATGACGTAAGCGGAACACCTCTTGCCGTTCCATTCTCAGAGCTCCTGAGTTAAGTATTCTGCGACTCTTGGTGCGAATGCCAGTGGAAAACATTTCCAATGTGTCTGGCAGGGAGAAACTGAACCTGGAGAAAACCTTTGTCAGGAGCTTGCACCTGCACTTTACACACACACAGATTTGCATCACATCTAAATGGCCAAGCTCTTTCTTAGGCAAGTTGAAAGCTGCTGTCAGAAGGCTGTGTTCCTTGACAGATGGAAGCAGCAGCACGCACATAGCAGTTTGGCAAGCACTAAAGAGCAACAGAAGAGCGTGGTCTAGCAAAACGGGGCAGGAAAAAGCATTTGTTACGTGTCGCCTAACAACAGGTAGCAGCATAAACCAGATGCAGGTGAAGTTCTTGCAGGTGACACCTAACGTCTAATGAGCAAGCCGGCTTACCAGAGCTACGGTCCTCCCGCAGTCTGAAAGCTTTGCGCACAAGCCGCATGCTAAGTGCCTTCCTTTGCCTTTTGGCAGTGCCCGTGCATTGCCAGCACTAAGCGTGAATGGTCACTATCCCGCACACACGATTCATTGTGCCCGTTCCCAAGAGCTCTGGAGCACTGTTTATGACGAAAGCGGAACACCTCTTGCCGCTCCATTCTCAGAGCTCCTGGGTTAAGCAATCTGCAACTCTTGATTCGAATGCCAGAGGAAAACATTTCCAATGTGTCTGGCAAATAGAAACTGAAGGGAGAGAAAACCTTTGTCAGGAGCTTGCACCTGCACCTTACACACACACAGATTTGCATCACATCTAAATGGCCAAGCTCTTAGGCAAGTTGAAAGCTGCTGTCAGAAGGCTGTGCTCCTTGTCAGATGGAAGCAGCAGCAGGCACAGAGGAGTTTGGCAAGCACTAAACAGCCACAGAAGAGCGTGGTCTAGCAAAATGAAACAGGAAAAAGCATTTGCTACAGGTGCCCTTCGTGTCACCTAACAACAGGTAGCAGCATAAACCAGATGCAGGTGAAGTTCTTGCAGGCGACATCTAATGTAAAATGAGCAAGCGGGCTTACCACAGCTGCGGTCCTCTGGCAGTCTGAAAGCTTTGCGCAGAAGTCGGATGCTAAGCGCCTTCCTTTGCCTTTTGGCAGTGCTCGTGCATTGCCAGCACTAGGCGTGAATGGTCACTATCCCGCACACACGTTTCGTTGTGCCCATTGCTCAGCGCTCTGGAGCACTGTTTATGACGTAAGCGGAACACCTCTTGCCGTTCCATTCTCAGAGCTCCTGAATTAAGTAATCTACGACTCTTGGTGCGAATGCCAGTGGAAAACATTTCCAATGTGTCTGGCATGGAGAAACTGAACCTGGAGAACACCTTTGTCAGGAGCTTGCACCTGCACCTTACACACACACAGATTTGTATCACATCTAAATGCCCAAGCTCTTTCTTCGACAAGTTGAAAGCTGCTGTCAGAAGGCTGTGCTCCTTGTCAGATGGAAGCAGCAGCACGCACATAGCAGTTTGGCAAGCACTAAAGAGCCACAGAAGAGCGTGGTCTAGCAAAACGGAGCAGGAAAAAGCATTTGTTACGTGTCGCCTAACAACAGGTAGCAGCATAAACCAGATGCGGGTGAAGTTCTTGCAGGTGACACCTAACGTCTAATGAGCAAGCCGGCTTCCCACAGCTACGGTCCTCCCGCAGTCTGAATGCTTTGCGCACAAGCCGCATGCTAAGTGCCTTCCTTTGCCTTTTGGCAGTGTACGTGCAGTGCCAGCACTAGGCGGGAATGGTCAGTATCCCGCACACACGTTTCGTTGTGCCCTTTGCTAAGCGCTCGGGAGCACTGTTTATGACGAAAGCGGAACACCTCTTGCCGTTCCATTCTCCGAGCAGTTAAGTAATCTGCGACTCTTGATGCGAATGCCAGAGGAAAACATTTCCAATGTGTCTGGCAAGGAGAAACTGAACCTGGAGAACACCTTTGTCAGGAGCTTGCACCTGCACCTTACACACACACAGATTTGCATCACATCTAAATGGCCAAGCTCTTTCTTAGGCAAGTTGAAAGCTGCTGTCAGAAGGCTGTGCTCCTTGTCAGATGGAAGCAGCAGCACGCACATAGCAGTTTGGCAAGCACTAAAGAGCCACAGAAGAGCGTGGTCTAGCAAAACGGGGCAGGAAAAAGCATTTGTTACGTGTCGCCTAACAACAGGTAGCAGCATAAACCAGATGCGGGTGAAGTTCTTGCAGGTGACACCTAACGTCTAATGAGCAAGCCGGCTTACCAGAGCTACGGTCCTCCCGCAGTCTGAAAGCTTTGCGCACAAGCCGCATGCTAAGTGCCTTCCTTTGCCTTTTGGCAGTGCCCGTGCATTGCCAGCACTAAGCGTGAATGGTCACTATCCCGCACACACGATTCATTGTGCCCGTTCCCAAGAGCTCTGGAGCACTGTTTATGACGAAAGCGGAACACCTCTTGCCGCTCCATTCTCAGAGCTCCTGGGTTAAGCAATCTGCAACTCTTGATTCGAATGCCAGAGGAAAAAATTTCCAATGTGTCTGGCAAATAGAAACTGAAGTTAGAGAAAACCTTTGTCAGGAGCTTTCACGTGCACCTTACACACACACAGATTTGCATCACATCTAAATGGCCAAGCTCTTAGGCAAGTTGAAAGCTGCTGTCAGAAGGCTGTGCTCCTTGTCAGATGGAAGCAGCAGCAGGCACAGAGGAGTTTGGCAAGCACTAAAGAGCCACAGAAGAGCGTGGTCTAGCAAAATGAAACAGGAAAAAGCATTTGCTACAGGTGCCCTTCGTGTCACCTAACAACAGGTAGCAGCATAAACCAGATGCAGGTGAAGTTCTTGCAGGCGACATCTAATGTCAAATGAGCAAGCGGGCTTACCACAGCTGCGGTCCTCTGGCAGTCTGAAAGCTTTGCGCAGAGGTGGATGCTAAGCGCCTTCCTTTGCCTTTTGGCAGTGCTCGTGCATTGCCAGCACTAGGCGGGAATGCTCACTATCCCGCACACACGTTTCGTTGTGCCCGTTGCTAAGCGCTCTGGAGCACTGTTTATGACGTAAGCGGAACACCTCTTGCCGTTCCATTCTCAGAGGTCCTGAATTAAGTAATCTACGACTCTTGGTGCGAATGATAGAGGAAAACATTTCCAATGTGTCTGGCAGGGAGAAACTGAACCTGGAGAACACCTTTGTCAGGAGCTTGCACCTGCACCTTACACACACACAGATTTGCATCACATCTAAATGCCCAAGCTCTTTCTTCGACAAGTTGAAAGCAGCTGTCAGAAGGCTGTGCTCCTTGTCAGATGGAAGCAGCAGGACGCACATAGGAGTTTGGCAAGCACTAAAGTGCCACAGAAGAGCGTGGTCTAGCAAAATGAAACAGGAAAAAGCATTTGCTACATGTGCCCTTGTTGTCGCCTATCAACAGGTAGCAGCATAAACCAGATGCGGGTGAAGTTCTTGCAGGTGACATCTAACCTCAAATGAGCAAGCTGGCTTACCACAGCTACGGTCCTCTGGCAGTCTTAAAGCTTTGCGCACAAGCCGGATGCTAAGCGCCTTCCTTTGCCTTTTAGCAGTGTACGTGCATTGCCAGCACTAGGCGGGAATGGTCACTATCCTGCACACACGATTCGTTGTGCTCGGTGCCAAGCGTTCTGGAGCACTGTTTATGACGAAAGAGGAACACCTCTTGCCGCTCCATTCTCAGAGCTCCTGGGTTAAGCAATCTGCAACTTTAGGCGTGAATGCCAGAGGAAAACATTTCCAATGTGTCTGGCAGGGAGAAACTGAACCTGGAGAACACCTTTGTCAGGAGCTTGCACCTGCACCTTACACACACACAGATTTGCATCACATCTAAATGGCCAAGCTCTTTCTTCGACAAGTTGAAAGCTGCTGTCAGAAGGCTGTGCTCCTTGTCAGATGGAAGCAGCAGCACGCACATAGCAGTTTAGCAAGCACTAAAGAGCCACAGAAGAGCGTGGTCTAGCAAAACGGGGCAGGAAAAAGCATTTGTTACGTGTCGCTTAACAACAGGTAGCAGCATAAACCAGATGCGGGTGAAGTTCTTGCAGGTGACACCTAACGTCTAATGAGCAAGCCGGCTTACCACAGCTACGGTCCTCCCGCAGTCTGAAAGCTTTGCGCACAAGCCGCATGCTAAGTGCCTTCCTTTGCCTTTTGGCAGTGTACGTGCAGTGCCAGCACTAGGCGGGAATGGTCAGTATCCCTCACACAAGTTTCGTTGTGCCCCTTGCTAAGCGCTCGGGAGCACTGTTTATGACGAAAGCGGAACACCTCTTGCCGCTCCATTCTCAGAGCACCTGAGTTAAGCAATCTGCAACTCTTGATACAAATACCAGAGGAAAACATTTCCAATGTGTCTGGCAAATAGAAACGGAAGGGAGAGAACACCTTTGTCAGGAGCTTGCACCTGCACCTTACACACACAGAGATTTGCATCACATCTAAATGCCCAAGCTCTTTCTTCGACAAGTTGAAAGCAGCTGTCAGAAGGCTGTGCTCCTTGTCAGATGGAAGCAGCAGCACGCACATAGGAGTTTGGCAAGCACTAAAGTGCCACAGAAGAGCGTGGTCTAGCAAAATGAAACAGGAAAAAGCATTTGCTACTTGTGCCCTTGTTGTCGCCTAACAACAGGTAGCAGCATAAACCAGATGCGGGTGAAGTTCTTGCAGGTGACACCTAACGTCTAATGAGCAAGCCGGCTTACCACAGCTACGGTCCTCCCGCAGTCTGAAAGCTTTGCGCACAAGCCGCATGCTAAGTGCCTTCCTTTGCCTTTTGGCAGTGTACGTGCAGTGCCAGCACTCGGCGTGAATGGTCACTATCCCACACACACGATTCTTTGTGCCCGGTGACAAGCACTCTGGAGCACTCTTTATGACGAAAGCGGAACACATCTTGCCGCTCCATTCTCAGAGGTCCTGGGTTAGGCAATCTGCGACTCGGCGTGAATGCCAGAGGAAAACATTTCCAATGTGTCTGGCAAATAGAAACTGAACCTGGAGAACACCTTTGTCCGGAGCTTGCACCTGCACCTTACACACACACAGATTTGCAGCACATCTAAATGCCCAAGCTCTTTCTTCGACAAGTTGAAAGCTGCTGTCAGAAGGCTGTGCTCCTTGTCAGATGGAAGCAGCAGCACGCACATAGCAGTTTGGCAAGCACTAAAGACGCACAGAAGAGCGTGGTCTAGCAAAACGGGGCAGGAAAAAGCATTTGCTACGTGTCGCCTAACAACAGGTAGCAGCATAAACCAGATGCAGGTGAGGTTCTTGCAGGCGACATCTAACGTCTAATGAGCAAGCGGGCTTACCACAGCTGCGGTCCTCCGGCACTCTGAAAGCTTTGCGCACAAACCGCATGCTAAGCGCCTTCCTTTGCCTTTTGACAGTGCTCGTGCATTGCCAGCACTAGGCGTGAATGGTCACTATCCTGCACACACGATTCGTTGTGCTCGGTGCCAAGCGTTCTGGAGCACTGTTTATGACGAAAGAGGAACACCTCTTGCCGCTCCATTCTCAGAGCTCCTGGGTTAAGCAATCTGCAACTCTAGGCGTGAATGCCAGAGGAAAACCTTTCCAATGTGTCTGGCAGGGAGAAACTGAACCTGGAGAACACCTTTGTCAGGAGCTTGCACCTGCACCTTACACACACACAGATTTGCATCACATCTAAATGCCCAAGCTCTTTCTTCGACAAGTTGAAAGCTGCTGTCAGAAGGCTGTGCTCCTTGTCAGATGGAAGCAGCAGCACGCACATAGCAGTTTAGCAAGCACTAAAGAGCCACAGAAGAGCGTGGTCTAGCAAAACGGGGCAGGAAAAAGCATTTGTTACGTGTCGCCTAACAACAGGTAGCAGCATAAACCAGATGCGGGTGAAGTTCTTGCAGGTGACACCTAACGTCTAAGGAGCAAGCCGGCTTCCCACAGCTACGGTCCTGCCGCAGTCTGAAAGCTTTGCGCACAAGCCGCATGCTAAGTGCCTTCCTTTGCCTTTTGGCAGTGTACGTGCAGTGCCAGCACTAGGCGGGAATGGTCAGTATCCCTCACACACGTTTCGTTGTGCCCCTTGCTAAGCGCTCGGGAGCACTGTTTATGACGAAAGCGGAACACCTCTTGCCGCTCCATTCTCAGAGCTCCTGAGTTAAGCAATCTGCAACTCTTGATACGAATGCCAGAGGAAAACATTTCCAATGTGTCTGGCAAATAGAAACTGAAGGGAGAGAACACCTTTGTCAGGAGCTGGCACCTGCACCTTACACACACACAGATTTGCAGCACATCTAAATGGCCAAGGTCTTTTTTAGGCAAGTTGAAAGCTGCTGTCAGAAGGCTGTGCTCCTTGTCAGATGGAAGCAGCAGCACGCACAGGGCAGTTTGGCAAGCACTAAAGAGCCACAGAAGAGCGTGGTCTAGCAAAACGGGCCAGGAAAAAGCATTTGCTACAGGTGCCCTTTGTGTCACCTAACAACAGGTAGCAGCATAAACCAGATGCAGGTGAAGTTCTTGCAGGCGACATCTAATGTCAAATGAGCAAGCGGGCTTACCACAGCTGCGGTCCTCTGGCAGTCTGAAAGCTTTGCGCAGAGGTGGATGCTAAGCGCCTTCCTTTGCCTTTTGGCAGTGCTCGTGCATTGCCAGCACTAGGCGGGAATGCTCACTATCCCGCACACACGTTTCGTTGTGCCCGTTGCTAAGCGCTCTGGAGCACTGTTTATGACGTAAGCGGAACACCTCTTGCCGTTCCATTCTCAGAGCTCCTGAATTAAGTAATCTACGACTCTTGGTGCGAATGATAGAGGAAAACATTTCCAATGTGTCTGGCAGGGAGAAACTGAACCTGGAGAACACCTTTGTCAGGAGCTTGCACCTGCACCTTACACACACACAGATTTGCATCACATCTAAATGCCCAAGCTCTTTCTTCGACAAGTTGAAAGCAGCTGTCAGAAGGCTGTGCTCCTTGTCAGATGGAAGCAGCAGGACGCACATAGGAGTTTGGCAAGCACTAAAGTGCCACAGAAGAGCGTGGTCTAGCAAAATGAAACAGGAAAAAGCATTTGCTACATGTGCCCTTGTTGTCGCCTATCAACAGGTAGCAGCATAAACCAGATGCGGGTGAAGTTCTTGCAGGTGACATCTAACCTCAAATGAGCAAGCTGGCTTACCACAGCTACGGTCCTCTGGCAGTCTTAAAGCTTTGCGCACAAGCCGGATGCTAAGCGCCTTCCTTTGCCTTTTAGCAGTGTACGTGCATTGCCAGCACTAGGCGGGAATGGTCACTATCCTGCACACACGATTCGTTGTGCTCGGTGCCAAGCGTTCTGGAGCACTGTTTATGACGAAAGAGGAACACCTCTTGCCGCTCCATTCTCAGAGCTCCTGGGTTAAGCAATCTGCAACTTTAGGCGTGAATGCCAGAGGAAAACATTTCCAATGTGTCTGGCAGGGAGAAACTGAACCTGGAGAACACCTTTGTCAGGAGCTTGCACCTGCACCTTACACACACACAGATTTGCAGCACATCTAAATGCCCAAGCTCTTTCTTCGACAAGTTGAAAGCTGCTGTCAGAAGGCTGTGCTCCTTGTCAGATGGAAGCAGCAGCACGCACATAGCAGTTTAGCAAGCACTAAAGAGCCACAGAAGAGCGTGGTCTAGCAAAACGGGGCAGGAAAAAGCATTTGTTACGTGTCGCTTAACAACAGGTAGCAGCATAAACCAGATGCGGGTGAAGTTCTTGCAGGTGACACCTAACGTCTAATGAGCAAGCCGGCTTACCACAGCTACGGTCCTCCCGCAGTCTGAAAGCTTTGCGCACAAGCCGCATGCTAAGTGCCTTCCTTTGCCTTTTGGCAGTGTACGTGCAGTGCCAGCACTCGGCGTGAATGGTCACTATCCCACACACACGATTCTTTGTGCCCGGTGACAAGCACTCTGGAGCACTCTTTATGACGAAAGCGGAACACATCTTGCCGCTCCATTCTCAGAGGTCCTGGGTTAGGCAATCTGCGACTCGGCGTGAATGCCAGAGGAAAACATTTCCAATGTGTCTGGCAAATAGAAACTGAACCTGGAGAACACCTTTGTCCGGAGCTTGCACCTGCACCTTACACACACACAGATTTGCAGCACATCTAAATGCCCAAGCTCTTTCTTCGACAAGTTGAAAGCTGCTGTCAGAAGGCTGTGCTCCTTGTCAGATGGAAGCAGCAGCACGCACATAGCAGTTTGGCAAGCACTAAAGACGCACAGAAGAGCGTGGTCTAGCAAAACGGGGCAGGAAAAAGCATTTGCTACGTGTCGCCTAACAACAGGTAGCAGCATAAACCAGATGCAGGTGAGGTTCTTGCAGGCGACATCTAACGTCAAATGAGCAAGCGGGCTTACCACAGCTGCGGTCCTCCGGCACTCTGAAAGCTTTGCGCACAAACCGCATGCTAAGCGCCTTCCTTTGCCTTTTGACAGTGCTCGTGCATTGCCAGCACTAGGCGTGAATGCTCACTATCCCGCACACACGTTTCGTTGTGCCCGTTGCTAAGCGCTCTGGAGCACTGTTTATGACGTAAGCGGAACACCTCTTGCCGTTCCATTCTCAGAGCTCCTGAATTAAGTAATCTGCGACTCTTGGTGCGAATGATAGAGGAAAACATTTCCAATGTGTCTGGCAAGGAGAAACTGAACCTGGAGAACACCTTTGTCAGAAGCTTGACCCTGCACCTTAGACACACAGAGATTTGCATCACATCTAAATGGCCAAGCTCTTTCTTCGACAAGTTGAATGCAGCTGTCAGAAGGCTGTGCTCCTTGTCAGATGGAAGCAGCAGCACGCACATAGGAGTTTGGCAAGCACTAAAGAGCCACAGAAGAGCGTGGTCTAGCAAAACGGCGCAGGAAAAAGCATTTGCTACATGTGCCCTTCGTGTCACCTAAAAACAGGTAGCAGCATAAACCAGATGCGGGTGAAGTTCTTGCGGGTGACGTTCTTGCAGGCGACATCTAATGTCAAATGAGCAAGCGGGCTTACCACAGCTGCGGTCCTCCGGCACTCTGAAAGCTTTGCGCACAAACCGCATGCTAAGGGCCTTCCTTTGACTTTCGGCAGTGCTCGTGCCTTGCCAGCACTAGGCGGGAATGGTCACTATCCCGCACACACGTTTCGTTGTGCCCGTTGCTAAGCGCTCTGGAGCACTGTTTATGACGTAAGCGGAACACCTCTTGCCGTTCCATTCTCAGAGCTCCTGAGTTAAGTAATCTGCGACTCTTGGTGCGAATGATAGAGGAAAACATTTCCAATGTGTCTGGCAGGGAGAAACTGAACCTGGAGAAAACCTTTGTCAGGAGCTTGCACCTGCACTTTACACACACACAGATTTGCATCACATCTAAATGGCCAAGCTCTTTCTTAGGCAAGTTGAAAGCTGCTGTCAGAAGGCTGTGTTCCTTGACAGATGGAAGCAGCAGCACGCACATAGCAGTTTGGCAAGCACTAAAGAGCAACAGAAGAGCGTGGTCTAGCAAAACGGGGCAGGAAAAAGCATTTGTTACGTGTCGCCTAACAACAGGTAGCAGCATAAACCAGATGCAGGTGAAGTTCTTGCAGGTGACACCTAACGTCTAATGAGCAAGCCGGCTTACCAGAGCTACGGTCCTCCCGCAGTCTGAAAGCTTTGCGCACAAGCCGCATGCTAAGTGCCTTCCTTTGACTTTTGGCAGTGCTCGTGCATTGCCAGCACTAAGCGTGAATGGTCACTATCCCGCACACACGATTCATTGTGCCCGTTCCCAATAGCTCTGGAGCACTGTTTATGACGAAAGCGGAACACCTCTTGCCGCTCCATTCTCAGAGTTCCTGGGTTAAGCAATCTGCAACTCTTGATACGAATGCCAGAGGAAAACATTTCCAATGTGTCTGGCAAATAGAAACTGAAGGGAGAGAAAACCTTTGTCAGGAGCTTGCACCTGCACTTTACACACACACAGATTTGCATCACATCCAAATGGCCAAGCTCTTTCTTCGACAAGTTGAAAGCTGCTGTCAGAAGGCTGTGCTCCTTGTCAGATGGAAGCAGCAGCACGCACATAGGAGTTTGGCAAGCACTAAAGTGCCACAGAAGAGCGTGGTCTAGCAAAATGAAACAGGAAAAAGCATTTGCTACATGTGCCCTTGTTGTCGCCTAACAACAGGTAGCAGCATAAACCAGATGCAGGTGAAGTTCTTGCAGGTGACATCTAACATCAAATGAGCAAGCGGGCTTACCACAGCTGCGGACCTCTGGCAGTCTGAAAGTTTTGCGCACAAGCCGGATGCTAAGCGCCTTCATTTGACCTTTGGCAGTGCCCGTGCATTGCCAGCACTAGGCGGGAAAGGTCACTATCCCGCACACACGTTTCGTTGTGCCCGTTGCTAAGCGCTCTGGAGCACTGTTTATGACGTAAGCGGAACACCTCTTGCCGTTCCATTCTCAGAGCTCCTGAGTTAAGTAATCTGCGACTCTTGGTGCGAATGATAGAGGAAAACATTTCCAATGTGTCTGGCAAGGAGAAACTGAACCTGGAGAACACCTTTGTCAGAAGCTTGACCCTGCACCTTAGACACACACAGATTTGCATCACATCTAAATGGCCAAGCTCTTTCTTCGACAAGTTGAATGCAGCTGTCAGAAGGCTGTGCTCCTTGTCAGATGGAAGCAGCAGCACGCACATAGGAGTTTGGCAAGCACTAAAGAGCCACAGAAGAGCGTGGTCTAGCAAAACGGCGCAGGAAAAAGCATTTGCTACATGTGCCCTTTGTGTCACCTAAAAACAGGTAGCAGCATAAACCAGATGCGGGTGAAGTTCTTGCAGGCGACATCTAATGTCAAATGAGCAAGCGGGCTTACCACAGCTGCGGTACTCTGGCAGTCTGAAAGCTTTGCGCACAAGCCGGATGCTAAGCGCCTTCCTTTGCCTTTTAGCAGTGCTCGTGCATTGCCAGCACTAGGCGGGAATGGTCACTATCCTGCACACACGATTCGTTGTACTCGGTGCCAAGCGTTCTGGAGCACTGTTTATGACGAAAGAGGAACACGTCTTGCCGCTCCATTCTCAGAGCTCCTGGGTTAAGCAATCTGCAACTCTTGATACGAATGCCAGAGGAAAACATTTCCAATGGGTCTGGCAAATAGAAACTGAAGGGAGAGAACACCTTTGTCAGGAGCTTGACCCTGCACCTTACACACACACAGATTTGCAGCACATCTAAATGGCCAAGCTCTTTCTTAGGCAAGTTGAAAGCTGCTGTCAGAAGGCTGTGCTCCTTGTCAGATGGAAGCAGCAGCACGCACATAGCAGTTTGGCAAGCACTAAAGTGCCATAGAAGAGCGTGGTCTAGCAAAATTAAACAGGAAAAAGCATTTGCTACGTGTCGCCTAACAACAGGTAGCAGCATAAACCAGATGCGGGTGAAGTTCTTGCAGGTGACATCTAACGTCAAATGAGCAAGCCGGCTTACCACAGCTACGGTCCTGCCGCAGTCTGAAAGCTTTGCGCAGAAGTCGGATGCTAAGCGCTTTCCTTTGCCTTTTGGCAGTGCTCGTGCATTGCCAGCACTAGGCGTGAATGCTCACTATCCCGCACACACGATTCTTTGTGCCCGGTGACAAGCACTCTGGAGCACTCTTTATGACGAAAGCGGAACACATCTTGCCGCTCCATTCTCAGAGGTCCTGGGTTAGGCAATCTGCGACTCTTGGCGTGAATGCCAGAGGAAAACATTTCCAATGTGTCTGGCAAATAGAAATTGAACCTGGAGAACACCTTTGTCCGGAGCTTCCACCTGCACCTTACACACACACAGATTTGCATCACATCTAAATGCCCAAGCTCTTTCTTAGACAAGTTGAAAACTGCTGTCAGAAGGCTGTGCTCCTTGTCAGATGGAAGCAGCAGCACGCACATAGCAGTTTGGCAAGCACTAAAGAGGCACAGAAGAGCGTGGTCTAGCAAAACGGGGCAGGAAAAAGCATTTGCTACGTGTCGGCTAACAACAGGTAGCAGCATAAACCAGATGCGGGTGAAGTTCTTGCAGGTGACATCTAACGTCAAATGAGCAAGCGGGCTTACCACAGCTGCGGTCCTCCGGCACTCTGAAAGCTTTGCGCACAAACCGCATGCTAAGTGCCTTCCTTTGCCTTTTGACAGTGCTCGTGCATTGCCAGCACTAGGCGGGAATGGTCACTATCCCGCACACACGTTTCGTTGTGCCCCTTGCTAAGCGCTCTGGAGCACTGTTTATGACGAAAGCGGAACACCTCTTGCCGCTCCATTCTCAGAGCTCTTGGGTTAAGCAATCTGCAACTCTTGATACGAATGCCAGAGGAAAACATTTCCAATGTGTCTGGCAAATAGAAACTGAAGGGAGAGAAAACCTTTGTCAGGAGCTTGCACCTGCACTTTACACACACACAGATTTGCATCACATCTAAATGGCCAAGCTCTTTCTTAGGCAAGTTGAAAGCTGCTGTCAGAAGGCTGTGCTCCTTGTCAGATGGAAGCAGCAGCACGCACATAGCAGTTTGGCAAGCACTAAAGAGCCACAGAAGAGCGTGGTCTAGCAAAATGGGGCAGGAAAAAGCATTTGCTACATGTGCCCTTTGTGTCGCCTAAGAACAGGTAGCAGCATAAACCAGATGCAGGTGAAGTTCTTGCGGGTGACGTTCTTGCAGGCGACATCTAATGTCAAATGAGCAAGCGGGCTTACCACAGCTGCGGTCCTCCGGCACTCTGAAAGCTTTGCGCACAAACCGCATGCTAAGGGCCTTCCTTTGACTTTCGGCAGTGCTCGTGCCTTGCCAGCACTAGGCGGGAATGGTCACTATCCCGCACACACGTTTCGTTGTGCCCGTTGCTAAGCGCTCTGGAGCACTGTTTATGACGTAAGCGGAACACCTCTTGCCGTTCCATTCTCAGAGCTCCTGAGTTAAGTAATCTGCGACTCTTGGTGCGAATGATAGAGGAAAACATTTCCAATGTGTCTGGCAGGGAGAAACTGAACCTGGAGAAAACCTTTGTCAGGAGCTTGCACCTGCACTTTACACACACACAGATTTGCATCACATCTAAATGGCCAAGCTCTTTCTTAGGCAAGTTGAAAGCTGCTGTCAGAAGGCTGTGTTATTTAACAGATGGAAGCAGCAGCACGCACATAGCAGTTTGGCAAGCACTAAAGAGCAACAGAAGAGCGTGGTCTAGCAAAACGGGGCAGGAAAAAGCATTTGTTACGTGTCGCCTAACAACAGGTAGCAGCATAAACCAGATGCAGGTGAAGTTCTTGAAGGTGACACCTAACGTCTAATGAGCAAGCCGGCTTACCAGAGCTACGGTCCTCCCGCAGTCTGAAAGCTTTGCGCACAAGCCGCATGCTAAGTGCCTTCCTTTGACTTTTGGCAGTGCTCGTGCATTGCCAGCACTAAGCGTGAATGGTCACTATCCCGCACACACGATTCATTGTGCCCGTTCCCAATAGCTCTGGAGCACTGTTTATGACGAAAGCGGAACACCTCTTGCCGCTCCATTCTCAGAGTTCCTGGGTTAAGCAATCTGCAACTCTTGATACGAATGCCAGAGGAAAACATTTCCAATGTGTCTGGCAAATAGAAACTGAAGGGAGAGAAAACCTTTGTCAGGAGCTTGCACCTGCACTTTACACACACACAGATTTGCATCACATCCAAATGGCCAAGCTCTTTCTTCGACAAGTTGAAAGCTGCTGTCAGAAGGCTGTGCTCCTTGTCAGATGGAAGCAGCAGCACGCACATAGCAGTTTGGCAAGCACTAAAGTGCCACAGAAGAGCGTGGTCTAGCAAAATGAAACAGGAAAAAGCATTTGCTACATGTGCCCTTGTTGTCGCCTAACAACAGGTAGCAGCATAAACCAGATGCAGGTGAAGTTCTTGCAGGTGACATCTAACATCAAATGAGCAAGCGGGCTTACCACAGCTGCGGACCTCTGGCAGTCTGAAAGTTTTGCGCACAAGCCGGATGCTAAGCGCCTTCATTTGACCTTTGGCAGTGCCCGTGCATTGCCAGCACTAGGCGGGAAAGGTCACTATCCCGCACACACGTTTCGTTGTGCCCGTTGCTAAGCGCTCTGGAGCACTGTTTATGACGTAAGCGGAACACCTCTTGCCGTTCCATTCTCAGAGCTCCTGAGTTAAGTAATCTGCGACTCTTGGTGCGAATGATAGAGGAAAACATTTCCAATGTGTCTGGCAAGGAGAAACTGAACCTGGAGAACACCTTTGTCAGAAGCTTGACCCTGCACCTTAGACACACACAGATTTGCATCACATCTAAATGGCCAAGCTCTTTCTTCGACAAGTTGAATGCAGCTGTCAGAAGGCTGTGCTCCTTGTCAGATGGAAGCAGCAGCACGCACATAGGAGTTTGGCAAGCACTAAAGAGCCACAGAAGAGCGTGGTCTAGCAAAACGGCGCAGGAAAAAGCATTTGCTACATGTGCCCTTTGTGTCACCTAAAAACAGGTAGCAGCATAAACCAGATGCGGGTGAAGTTCTTGCAGGCGACATCTAATGTCAAATGAGCAAGCGGGCTTACCACAGCTGCGGTACTCTGGCAGTCTGAAAGCTTTGCGCACAAGCCGGATGCTAAGCGCCTTCCTTTGCCTTTTAGCAGTGCTCGTGCATTGCCAGCACTAGGCGGGAATGGTCACTATCCTGCACACACGATTCGTTGTACTCGGTGCCAAGCGTTCTGGAGCACTGTTTATGACGAAAGAGGAACACGTCTTGCCGCTCCATTCTCAGAGCTCCTGGGTTAAGCAATCTGCAACTCTTGATACGAATGCCAGAGGAAAACATTTCCAATGTGTCTGGCAAATAGAAACTGAAGGGAGAGAACACCTTTGTCAGGAGCTTGACCCTGCACCTTACACACACACAGATTTGCAGCACATCTAAATGGCCAAGCTCTTTCTTAGGCAAGTTGAAAGCTGCTGTCAGAAGGCTGTGCTCCTTGTCAGATGGAAGCAGCAGCACGCACATAGCAGTTTGGCAAGCACTAAAGTGCCATAGAAGAGCGTGGTCTAGCAAAATTAAACAGGAAAAAGCATTTGCTACGTGTCGCCTAACAACAGGTAGCAGCATAAACCAGATGCGGGTGAAGTTCTTGCAGGTGACATCTAACGTCAAATGAGCAAGCCGGCTTACCACAGCTGCGGTCCTCTGGCAGTCTGAAAGCTTTGCGCAGAAGTCGGATGCTAAGCGCTTTCCTTTGCCTTTTGGCAGTGCTCGTGCATTGCCAGCACTAGGCGTGAATGCTCACTATCCCGCACACACGATTCTTTGTGCCCGGTGACAAGCACTCTGGAGCACTCTTTATGACGAAAGCGGAACACATCTTGCCGCTCCATTCTCAGAGGTCCTGGGTTAGGCAATCTGCGACTCTTGGCGTGAATGCCAGAGGAAAACATTTCCAATGTGTCTGGCAAATAGAAATTGAACCTGGAGAACACCTTTGTCCGGAGCTTCCACCTGCACCTTACACACACACAGATTTGCATCACATCTAAATGCCCAAGCTCTTTCTTAGACAAGTTGAAAACTGCTGTCAGAAGGCTGTGCTCCTTGTCAGATGGAAGCAGCAGCACGCACATAGCAGTTTGGCAAGCACTAAAGAGGCACAGAAGAGCGTGGTCTAGCAAAACGGGGCAGGAAAAAGCATTTGCTACGTGTCGGCTAACAACAGGTAGCAGCATAAACCAGATGCGGGTGAAGTTCTTGCAGGTGACATCTAACGTCAAATGAGCAAGCGGGCTTACCACAGCTGCGGTCCTCCGGCACTCTGAAAGCTTTGCGCACAAACCGCATGCTAAGTGCCTTCCTTTGCCTTTTGACAGTGCTCGTGCATTGCCAGCACTAGGCGGGAATGGTCACTATCCCGCACACACGTTTCGTTGTGCCCCTTGCTAAGCGCTCTGGAGCACTGTTTATGACGAAAGCGGAACACCTCTTGCCGCTCCATTCTCAGAGCTCTTGGGTTAAGCAATCTGCAACTCTTGATACGAATGCCAGAGGAAAACATTTCCAATGTGTCTGGCAAATAGAAACTGAAGGGAGAGAAAACCTTTGTCAGGAGCTTGCACCTGCACTTTACACACACACAGATTTGCATCACATCTAAATGGCCAAGCTCTTTCTTAGGCAAGTTGAAAGCTGCTGTCAGAAGGCTGTGCTCCTTGTCAGATGGAAGCAGCAGCACGCACATAGCAGTTTGGCAAGCACTAAAGAGCCACAGAAGAGCGTGGTCTAGCAAAATGGGGCAGGAAAAAGCATTTGCTACATGTGCCCTTTGTGTCGCCTAAGAACAGGTAGCAGCATAAACCAGATGCAGGTGAAGTTCTTGCGGGTGACGTTCTTGCAGGCGACATCTAATGTCAAATGAGCAAGCGGGCTTACCACAGCTGCGGTCCTCCGGCACTCTGAAAGCTTTGCGCACAAACCGCATGCTAAGGGCCTTCCTTTGACTTTCGGCAGTGCTCGTGCCTTGCCAGCACTAGGCGGGAATGGTCACTATCCCGCACACACGTTTCGTTGTGCCCGTTGCTAAGCGCTCTGGAGCACTGTTTATGACGTAAGCGGAACACCTCTTGCCGTTCCATTCTCAGAGCTCCTGAGTTAAGTAATCTGCGACTCTTGGTGCGAATGATAGAGGAAAACATTTCCAATGTGTCTGGCAGGGAGAAACTGAACCTGGAGAACACCTTTGTCAGGAGCTTGCACCTGCACTTTACACACACACAGATTTGCATCACATCTAAATGGCCAAGCTCTTTCTTAGGCAAGTTGAAAGCTGCTGTCAGAAGGCTGTGTTATTTAACAGATGGAAGCAGCAGCACGCACATAGCAGTTTGGCAAGCACTAAAGAGCAACAGAAGAGCGTGGTCTAGCAAAACGGGGCAGGAAAAAGCATTTGTTACGTGTCGCCTAACAACAGGTAGCAGCATAAACCAGATGCAGGTGAAGTTCTTGAAGGTGACACCTAACGTCTAATGAGCAAGCCGGCTTACCAGAGCTACGGTCCTCCCGCAGTCTGAAAGCTTTGCGCACAAGCCGCATGCTAAGTGCCTTCCTTTGACTTTTGGCAGTGCTCGTGCATTGCCAGCACTAAGCGTGAATGGTCACTATCCCGCACACACGATTCATTGTGCCCGTTCCCAATAGCTCTGGAGCACTGTTTATGACGAAAGCGGAACACCTCTTGCCGCTCCATTCTCAGAGTTCCTGGGTTAAGCAATCTGCAACTCTTGATACGAATGCCAGAGGAAAACATTTCCAATGTGTCTGGCAAATAGAAACTGAAGGGAGAGAAAACCTTTGTCAGGAGCTTGCACCTGCACTTTACACACACACAGATTTGCATCACATCCAAATGGCCAAGCTCTTTCTTCGACAAGTTGAAAGCTGCTGTCAGAAGGCTGTGCTCCTTGTCAGATGGAAGCAGCAGCACGCACATAGGAGTTTGGCAAGCACTAAAGTGCCACAGAAGAGCGTGGTCTAGCAAAATGAAACAGGAAAAAGCATTTGCTACATGTGCCCTTGTTGTCGCCTAACAACAGGTAGCAGCATAAACCAGATGCAGGTGAAGTTCTTGCAGGTGACATCTAACATCAAATGAGCAAGCGGGCTTACCACAGCTGCGGACCTCTGGCAGTCTGAAAGTTTTGCGCACAAGCCGGATGCTAAGCGCCTTCATTTGACCTTTGGCAGTGCCCGTGCATTGCCAGCACTAGGCGGGAAAGGTCACTATCCCGCACACACGTTTCGTTGTGCCCGTTGCTAAGCGTTCTGGAGCACTGTTTATGACGAAAGAGGAACACGTCTTGCCGCTCCATTCTCAGAGCTCCTGGGTTAAGCAATCTGCAACTCTTGATACGAATGCCAGAGGAAAACATTTCCAATGTGTCTGGCAAATAGAAACTGAAGGGAGAGAACACCTTTGTCAGGAGCTTGACCCTGCACCTTACACACACACAGATTTGCAGCACATCTAAATGGCCAAGCTCTTTCTTAGGCAAGTTGAAAGCTGCTGTCAGAAGGCTGTGCTCCTTGTCAGATGGAAGCAGCAGCACGCACATAGCAGTTTGGCAAGCACTAAAGTGCCATAGAAGAGCGTGGTCTAGCAAAATTAAACAGGAAAAAGCATTTGCTACGTGTCGCCTAACAACAGGTAGCAGCATAAACCAGATGCGGGTGAAGTTCTTGCAGGTGACATCTAACGTCAAATGAGCAAGCCGGCTTACCACAGCTGCGGTCCTCTGGCAGTCTGAAAGCTTTGCGCAGAAGTCGGATGCTAAGCGCTTTCCTTTGCCTTTTGGCAGTGCTCGTGCATTGCCAGCACTAGGCGTGAATGCTCACTATCCCGCACACACGATTCTTTGTGCCCGGTGACAAGCACTCTGGAGCACTCTTTATGACGAAAGCGGAACACATCTTGCCGCTCCATTCTCAGAGGTCCTGGGTTAGGCAATCTGCGACTCTTGGCGTGAATGCCAGAGGAAAACATTTCCAATGTGTCTGGCAAATAGAAATTGAACCTGGAGATCACCTTTGTCCGGAGCTTCCACCTGCACCTTACACACACACAGATTTGCATCACATCTAAATGCCCAAGCTCTTTCTTAGACAAGTTGAAAACTGCTGTCAGAAGGCTGTGCTCCTTGTCAGATGGAAGCAGCAGCACGCACATAGCAGTTTGGCAAGCACTAAAGAGGCACAGAAGAGCGTGGTCTAGCAAAACGGGGCAGGAAAAAGCATTTGCTACGTGTCGGCTAACAACAGGTAGCAGCATAAACCAGATGCGGGTGAAGTTCTTGCAGGTGACATCTAACGTCAAATGAGCAAGCGGGCTTACCACAGCTGCGGTCCTCCGGCACTCTGAAAGCTTTGCGCACAAACCGCATGCTAAGTGCCTTCCTTTGCCTTTTGACAGTGCTCGTGCATTGCCAGCACTAGGCGGGAATGGTCACTATCCCGCACACACGTTTCGTTGTGCCCCTTGCTAAGCGCTCTGGAGCACTGTTTATGACGAAAGCGGAACACCTCTTGCCGCTCCATTCTCAGAGCTCTTGGGTTAAGCAATCTGCAACTCTTGATACGAATGCCAGAGGAAAACATTTCCAATGTGTCTGGCAAATAGAAACTGAAGGGAGAGAAAACCTTTGTCAGGAGCTTGCACCTGCACTTTACACACACACAGATTTGCATCACATCTAAATGGCCAAGCTCTTTCTTAGGCAAGTTGAAAGCTGCTGTCAGAAGGCTGTGCTCCTTGTCAGATGGAAGCAGCAGCACGCACATAGCAGTTTGGCAAGCACTAAAGAGCCACAGAAGAGCGTGGTCTAGCAAAACGGGGCAGGAAAAAGCATTTGCTACATGTGCCCTTTGTGTCGCCTAAGAACAGGTAGCAGCATAAACCAGATGCAGGTGAAGTTCTTGCGGGTGACGTTCTTGCAGGCGACATCTAATGTCAAATGAGCAAGCGGGCTTACCACAGCTGCGGTCCTCCGGCACTCTGAAAGCTTTGCGCACAAACCGCATGCTAAGCGCCTTCCTTTGCCTTTCGGCAGTGCTCGTGCCTTGCCAGCACTAGGCGGGAATGGTCACTATCCCGCACACACGTTTCGTTGTGCCCGTTGCTAAGCGCTCTGGAGCACTGTTTATGACGTAAGCGGAACACCTCTTGCCGTTCCATTCTCAGAGCTCCTGAGTTAAGTATTCTGCGACTCTTGGTGCGAATGCCAGTGGAAAACATTTCCAATGTGTCTGGCAGGGAGAAACTGAACCTGGAGAAAACCTTTGTCAGGAGCTTGCACCTGCACTTTACACACACACAGATTTGCATCACATCTAAATGGCCAAGCTCTTTCTTAGGCAAGTTGAAAGCTGCTGTCAGAAGGCTGTGTTCCTTGACAGATGGAAGCAGCAGCACGCACATAGCAGTTTGGCAAGCACTAAAGAGCAACAGAAGAGCGTGGTCTAGCAAAACGGGGCAGGAAAAAGCATTTGTTACGTGTCGCCTAACAACAGGTAGCAGCATAAACCAGATGCAGGTGAAGTTCTTGCAGGTGACACCTAACGTCTAATGAGCAAGCCGGCTTACCAGAGCTACGGTCCTCCCGCAGTCTGAAAGCTTTGCGCACAAGCCGCATGCTAAGTGCCTTCCTTTGCCTTTTGGCAGTGCCCGTGCATTGCCAGCACTAAGCGTGAATGGTCACTATCCCGCACACACGATTCATTGTGCCCGTTCCCAAGAGCTCTGGAGCACTGTTTATGACGAAAGCGGAACACCTCTTGCCGCTCCATTCTCAGAGCTCCTGGGTTAAGCAATCTGCAACTCTTGATTCGAATGCCAGAGGAAAACATTTCCAATGTGTCTGGCAAATAGAAACTGAAGGGAGAGAAAACCTTTGTCAGGAGCTTGCACCTGCACCTTACACACACACAGATTTGCATCACATCTAAATGGCCAAGCTCTTAGGCAAGTTGAAAGCTGCTGTCAGAAGGCTGTGCTCCTTGTCAGATGGAAGCAGCAGCAGGCACAGAGGAGTTTGGCAAGCACTAAACAGCCACAGAAGAGCGTGGTCTAGCAAAATGAAACAGGAAAAAGCATTTGCTACAGGTGCCCTTCGTGTCACCTAACAACAGGTAGCAGCATAAACCAGATGCAGGTGAAGTTCTTGCAGGCGACATCTAATGTAAAATGAGCAAGCGGGCTTACCACAGCTGCGGTCCTCTGGCAGTCTGAAAGCTTTGCGCAGAAGTCGGATGCTAAGCGCCTTCCTTTGCCTTTTGGCAGTGCTCGTGCATTGCCAGCACTAGGCGTGAATGGTCACTATCCCGCACACACGTTTCGTTGTGCCCATTGCTCAGCGCTCTGGAGCACTGTTTATGACGTAAGCGGAACACCTCTTGCCGTTCCATTCTCAGAGCTCCTGAATTAAGTAATCTACGACTCTTGGTGCGAATGCCAGTGGAAAACATTTCCAATGTGTCTGGCATGGAGAAACTGAACCTGGAGAACACCTTTGTCAGGAGCTTGCACCTGCACCTTACACACACACAGATTTGTATCACATCTAAATGCCCAAGCTCTTTCTTCGACAAGTTGAAAGCTGCTGTCAGAAGGCTGTGCTCCTTGTCAGATGGAAGCAGCAGCACGCACATAGCAGTTTGGCAAGCACTAAAGAGCCACAGAAGAGCGTGGTCTAGCAAAACGGAGCAGGAAAAAGCATTTGTTACGTGTCGCCTAACAACAGGTAGCAGCATAAACCAGATGCGGGTGAAGTTCTTGCAGGTGACACCTAACGTCTAATGAGCAAGCCGGCTTCCCACAGCTACGGTCCTCCCGCAGTCTGAATGCTTTGCGCACAAGCCGCATGCTAAGTGCCTTCCTTTGCCTTTTGGCAGTGTACGTGCAGTGCCAGCACTAGGCGGGAATGGTCAGTATCCCGCACACACGTTTCGTTGTGCCCTTTGCTAAGCGCTCGGGAGCACTGTTTATGACGAAAGCGGAACACCTCTTGCCGTTCCATTCTCCGAGCAGTTAAGTAATCTGCGACTCTTGATGCGAATGCCAGAGGAAAACATTTCCAATGTGTCTGGCAAGGAGAAACTGAACCTGGAGAACACCTTTGTCAGGAGCTTGCACCTGCACCTTACACACACACAGATTTGCATCACATCTAAATGGCCAAGCTCTTTCTTAGGCAAGTTGAAAGCTGCTGTCAGAAGGCTGTGCTCCTTGTCAGATGGAAGCAGCAGCACGCACATAGCAGTTTGGCAAGCACTAAAGAGCCACAGAAGAGCGTGGTCTAGCAAAACGGGGCAGGAAAAAGCATTTGTTACGTGTCGCCTAACAACAGGTAGCAGCATAAACCAGATGCGGGTGAAGTTCTTGCAGGTGACACCTAACGTCTAATGAGCAAGCCGGCTTACCAGAGCTACGGTCCTCCCGCAGTCTGAAAGCTTTGCGCACAAGCCGCATGCTAAGTGCCTTCCTTTGCCTTTTGGCAGTGCCCGTGCATTGCCAGCACTAAGCGTGAATGGTCACTATCCCGCACACACGATTCATTGTGCCCGTTCCCAAGAGCTCTGGAGCACTGTTTATGACGAAAGCGGAACACCTCTTGCCGCTCCATTCTCAGAGCTCCTGGGTTAAGCAATCTGCAACTCTTGATTCGAATGCCAGAGGAAAAAATTTCCAATGTGTCTGGCAAATAGAAACTGAAGTTAGAGAAAACCTTTGTCAGGAGCTTTCACGTGCACCTTACACACACACAGATTTGCATCACATCTAAATGGCCAAGCTCTTAGGCAAGTTGAAAGCTGCTGTCAGAAGGCTGTGCTCCTTGTCAGATGGAAGCAGCAGCAGGCACAGAGGAGTTTGGCAAGCACTAAAGAGCCACAGAAGAGCGTGGTCTAGCAAAATGAAACAGGAAAAAGCATTTGCTACAGGTGCCCTTCGTGTCACCTAACAACAGGTAGCAGCATAAACCAGATGCAGGTGAAGTTCTTGCAGGCGACATCTAATGTCAAATGAGCAAGCGGGCTTACCACAGCTGCGGTCCTCTGGCAGTCTGAAAGCTTTGCGCAGAGGTGGATGCTAAGCGCCTTCCTTTGCCTTTTGGCAGTGCTCGTGCATTGCCAGCACTAGGCGGGAATGCTCACTATCCCGCACACACGTTTCGTTGTGCCCGTTGCTAAGCGCTCTGGAGCACTGTTTATGACGTAAGCGGAACACCTCTTGCCGTTCCATTCTCAGAGGTCCTGAATTAAGTAATCTACGACTCTTGGTGCGAATGATAGAGGAAAACATTTCCAATGTGTCTGGCAGGGAGAAACTGAACCTGGAGAACACCTTTGTCAGGAGCTTGCACCTGCACCTTACACACACACAGATTTGCATCACATCTAAATGCCCAAGCTCTTTCTTCGACAAGTTGAAAGCAGCTGTCAGAAGGCTGTGCTCCTTGTCAGATGGAAGCAGCAGGACGCACATAGGAGTTTGGCAAGCACTAAAGTGCCACAGAAGAGCGTGGTCTAGCAAAATGAAACAGGAAAAAGCATTTGCTACATGTGCCCTTGTTGTCGCCTATCAACAGGTAGCAGCATAAACCAGATGCGGGTGAAGTTCTTGCAGGTGACATCTAACCTCAAATGAGCAAGCTGGCTTACCACAGCTACGGTCCTCTGGCAGTCTTAAAGCTTTGCGCACAAGCCGGATGCTAAGCGCCTTCCTTTGCCTTTTAGCAGTGTACGTGCATTGCCAGCACTAGGCGGGAATGGTCACTATCCTGCACACACGATTCGTTGTGCTCGGTGCCAAGCGTTCTGGAGCACTGTTTATGACGAAAGAGGAACACCTCTTGCCGCTCCATTCTCAGAGCTCCTGGGTTAAGCAATCTGCAACTTTAGGCGTGAATGCCAGAGGAAAACATTTCCAATGTGTCTGGCAGGGAGAAACTGAACCTGGAGAACACCTTTGTCAGGAGCTTGCACCTGCACCTTACACACACACAGATTTGCATCACATCTAAATGGCCAAGCTCTTTCTTCGACAAGTTGAAAGCTGCTGTCAGAAGGCTGTGCTCCTTGTCAGATGGAAGCAGCAGCACGCACATAGCAGTTTAGCAAGCACTAAAGAGCCACAGAAGAGCGTGGTCTAGCAAAACGGGGCAGGAAAAAGCATTTGTTACGTGTCGCTTAACAACAGGTAGCAGCATAAACCAGATGCGGGTGAAGTTCTTGCAGGTGACACCTAACGTCTAATGAGCAAGCCGGCTTACCACAGCTACGGTCCTCCCGCAGTCTGAAAGCTTTGCGCACAAGCCGCATGCTAAGTGCCTTCCTTTGCCTTTTGGCAGTGTACGTGCAGTGCCAGCACTAGGCGGGAATGGTCAGTATCCCTCACACAAGTTTCGTTGTGCCCCTTGCTAAGCGCTCGGGAGCACTGTTTATGACGAAAGCGGAACACCTCTTGCCGCTCCATTCTCAGAGCACCTGAGTTAAGCAATCTGCAACTCTTGATACAAATACCAGAGGAAAACATTTCCAATGTGTCTGGCAAATAGAAACGGAAGGGAGAGAACACCTTTGTCAGGAGCTTGCACCTGCACCTTACACACACAGAGATTTGCATCACATCTAAATGCCCAAGCTCTTTCTTCGACAAGTTGAAAGCAGCTGTCAGAAGGCTGTGCTCCTTGTCAGATGGAAGCAGCAGCACGCACATAGGAGTTTGGCAAGCACTAAAGTGCCACAGAAGAGCGTGGTCTAGCAAAATGAAACAGGAAAAAGCATTTGCTACTTGTGCCCTTGTTGTCGCCTAACAACAGGTAGCAGCATAAACCAGATGCGGGTGAAGTTCTTGCAGGTGACACCTAACGTCTAATGAGCAAGCCGGCTTACCACAGCTACGGTCCTCCCGCAGTCTGAAAGCTTTGCGCACAAGCCGCATGCTAAGTGCCTTCCTTTGCCTTTTGGCAGTGTACGTGCAGTGCCAGCACTCGGCGTGAATGGTCACTATCCCACACACACGATTCTTTGTGCCCGGTGACAAGCACTCTGGAGCACTCTTTATGACGAAAGCGGAACACATCTTGCCGCTCCATTCTCAGAGGTCCTGGGTTAGGCAATCTGCGACTCGGCGTGAATGCCAGAGGAAAACATTTCCAATGTGTCTGGCAAATAGAAACTGAACCTGGAGAACACCTTTGTCCGGAGCTTGCACCTGCACCTTACACACACACAGATTTGCAGCACATCTAAATGCCCAAGCTCTTTCTTCGACAAGTTGAAAGCTGCTGTCAGAAGGCTGTGCTCCTTGTCAGATGGAAGCAGCAGCACGCACATAGCAGTTTGGCAAGCACTAAAGACGCACAGAAGAGCGTGGTCTAGCAAAACGGGGCAGGAAAAAGCATTTGCTACGTGTCGCCTAACAACAGGTAGCAGCATAAACCAGATGCAGGTGAGGTTCTTGCAGGCGACATCTAACGTCTAATGAGCAAGCGGGCTTACCACAGCTGCGGTCCTCCGGCACTCTGAAAGCTTTGCGCACAAACCGCATGCTAAGCGCCTTCCTTTGCCTTTTGACAGTGCTCGTGCATTGCCAGCACTAGGCGTGAATGGTCACTATCCTGCACACACGATTCGTTGTGCTCGGTGCCAAGCGTTCTGGAGCACTGTTTATGACGAAAGAGGAACACCTCTTGCCGCTCCATTCTCAGAGCTCCTGGGTTAAGCAATCTGCAACTCTAGGCGTGAATGCCAGAGGAAAACCTTTCCAATGTGTCTGGCAGGGAGAAACTGAACCTGGAGAACACCTTTGTCAGGAGCTTGCACCTGCACCTTACACACACACAGATTTGCATCACATCTAAATGCCCAAGCTCTTTCTTCGACAAGTTGAAAGCTGCTGTCAGAAGGCTGTGCTCCTTGTCAGATGGAAGCAGCAGCACGCACATAGCAGTTTAGCAAGCACTAAAGAGCCACAGAAGAGCGTGGTCTAGCAAAACGGGGCAGGAAAAAGCATTTGTTACGTGTCGCCTAACAACAGGTAGCAGCATAAACCAGATGCGGGTGAAGTTCTTGCAGGTGACACCTAACGTCTAAGGAGCAAGCCGGCTTCCCACAGCTACGGTCCTGCCGCAGTCTGAAAGCTTTGCGCACAAGCCGCATGCTAAGTGCCTTCCTTTGCCTTTTGGCAGTGTACGTGCAGTGCCAGCACTAGGCGGGAATGGTCAGTATCCCTCACACACGTTTCGTTGTGCCCCTTGCTAAGCGCTCGGGAGCACTGTTTATGACGAAAGCGGAACACCTCTTGCCGCTCCATTCTCAGAGCTCCTGAGTTAAGCAATCTGCAACTCTTGATACGAATGCCAGAGGAAAACATTTCCAATGTGTCTGGCAAATAGAAACTGAAGGGAGAGAACACCTTTGTCAGGAGCTGGCACCTGCACCTTACACACACACAGATTTGCAGCACATCTAAATGGCCAAGGTCTTTTTTAGGCAAGTTGAAAGCTGCTGTCAGAAGGCTGTGCTCCTTGTCAGATGGAAGCAGCAGCACGCACAGGGCAGTTTGGCAAGCACTAAAGAGCCACAGAAGAGCGTGGTCTAGCAAAACGGGCCAGGAAAAAGCATTTGCTACAGGTGCCCTTTGTGTCACCTAACAACAGGTAGCAGCATAAACCAGATGCAGGTGAAGTTCTTGCAGGCGACATCTAATGTCAAATGAGCAAGCGGGCTTACCACAGCTGCGGTCCTCTGGCAGTCTGAAAGCTTTGCGCAGAGGTGGATGCTAAGCGCCTTCCTTTGCCTTTTGGCAGTGCTCGTGCATTGCCAGCACTAGGCGGGAATGCTCACTATCCCGCACACACGTTTCGTTGTGCCCGTTGCTAAGCGCTCTGGAGCACTGTTTATGACGTAAGCGGAACACCTCTTGCCGTTCCATTCTCAGAGCTCCTGAATTAAGTAATCTACGACTCTTGGTGCGAATGATAGAGGAAAACATTTCCAATGTGTCTGGCAGGGAGAAACTGAACCTGGAGAACACCTTTGTCAGGAGCTTGCACCTGCACCTTACACACACACAGATTTGCATCACATCTAAATGCCCAAGCTCTTTCTTCGACAAGTTGAAAGCAGCTGTCAGAAGGCTGTGCTCCTTGTCAGATGGAAGCAGCAGGACGCACATAGGAGTTTGGCAAGCACTAAAGTGCCACAGAAGAGCGTGGTCTAGCAAAATGAAACAGGAAAAAGCATTTGCTACATGTGCCCTTGTTGTCGCCTATCAACAGGTAGCAGCATAAACCAGATGCGGGTGAAGTTCTTGCAGGTGACATCTAACCTCAAATGAGCAAGCTGGCTTACCACAGCTACGGTCCTCTGGCAGTCTTAAAGCTTTGCGCACAAGCCGGATGCTAAGCGCCTTCCTTTGCCTTTTAGCAGTGTACGTGCATTGCCAGCACTAGGCGGGAATGGTCACTATCCTGCACACACGATTCGTTGTGCTCGGTGCCAAGCGTTCTGGAGCACTGTTTATGACGAAAGAGGAACACCTCTTGCCGCTCCATTCTCAGAGCTCCTGGGTTAAGCAATCTGCAACTTTAGGCGTGAATGCCAGAGGAAAACATTTCCAATGTGTCTGGCAGGGAGAAACTGAACCTGGAGAACACCTTTGTCAGGAGCTTGCACCTGCACCTTACACACACACAGATTTGCAGCACATCTAAATGCCCAAGCTCTTTCTTCGACAAGTTGAAAGCTGCTGTCAGAAGGCTGTGCTCCTTGTCAGATGGAAGCAGCAGCACGCACATAGCAGTTTAGCAAGCACTAAAGAGCCACAGAAGAGCGTGGTCTAGCAAAACGGGGCAGGAAAAAGCATTTGTTACGTGTCGCTTAACAACAGGTAGCAGCATAAACCAGATGCGGGTGAAGTTCTTGCAGGTGACACCTAACGTCTAATGAGCAAGCCGGCTTACCACAGCTACGGTCCTCCCGCAGTCTGAAAGCTTTGCGCACAAGCCGCATGCTAAGTGCCTTCCTTTGCCTTTTGGCAGTGTACGTGCAGTGCCAGCACTCGGCGTGAATGGTCACTATCCCACACACACGATTCTTTGTGCCCGGTGACAAGCACTCTGGAGCACTCTTTATGACGAAAGCGGAACACATCTTGCCGCTCCATTCTCAGAGGTCCTGGGTTAGGCAATCTGCGACTCGGCGTGAATGCCAGAGGAAAACATTTCCAATGTGTCTGGCAAATAGAAACTGAACCTGGAGAACACCTTTGTCCGGAGCTTGCACCTGCACCTTACACACACACAGATTTGCAGCACATCTAAATGCCCAAGCTCTTTCTTCGACAAGTTGAAAGCTGCTGTCAGAAGGCTGTGCTCCTTGTCAGATGGAAGCAGCAGCACGCACATAGCAGTTTGGCAAGCACTAAAGACGCACAGAAGAGCGTGGTCTAGCAAAACGGGGCAGGAAAAAGCATTTGCTACGTGTCGCCTAACAACAGGTAGCAGCATAAACCAGATGCAGGTGAGGTTCTTGCAGGCGACATCTAACGTCAAATGAGCAAGCGGGCTTACCACAGCTGCGGTCCTCCGGCACTCTGAAAGCTTTGCGCACAAACCGCATGCTAAGCGCCTTCCTTTGCCTTTTGACAGTGCTCGTGCATTGCCAGCACTAGGCGTGAATGCTCACTATCCCGCACACACGTTTCGTTGTGCCCGTTGCTAAGCGCTCTGGAGCACTGTTTATGACGTAAGCGGAACACCTCTTGCCGTTCCATTCTCAGAGCTCCTGAATTAAGTAATCTGCGACTCTTGGTGCGAATGATAGAGGAAAACATTTCCAATGTGTCTGGCAAGGAGAAACTGAACCTGGAGAACACCTTTGTCAGAAGCTTGACCCTGCACCTTAGACACACAGAGATTTGCATCACATCTAAATGGCCAAGCTCTTTCTTCGACAAGTTGAATGCAGCTGTCAGAAGGCTGTGCTCCTTGTCAGATGGAAGCAGCAGCACGCACATAGGAGTTTGGCAAGCACTAAAGAGCCACAGAAGAGCGTGGTCTAGCAAAACGGCGCAGGAAAAAGCATTTGCTACATGTGCCCTTCGTGTCACCTAAAAACAGGTAGCAGCATAAACCAGATGCGGGTGAAGTTCTTGCGGGTGACGTTCTTGCAGGCGACATCTAATGTCAAATGAGCAAGCGGGCTTACCACAGCTGCGGTCCTCCGGCACTCTGAAAGCTTTGCGCACAAACCGCATGCTAAGGGCCTTCCTTTGACTTTCGGCAGTGCTCGTGCCTTGCCAGCACTAGGCGGGAATGGTCACTATCCCGCACACACGTTTCGTTGTGCCCGTTGCTAAGCGCTCTGGAGCACTGTTTATGACGTAAGCGGAACACCTCTTGCCGTTCCATTCTCAGAGCTCCTGAGTTAAGTAATCTGCGACTCTTGGTGCGAATGATAGAGGAAAACATTTCCAATGTGTCTGGCAGGGAGAAACTGAACCTGGAGAAAACCTTTGTCAGGAGCTTGCACCTGCACTTTACACACACACAGATTTGCATCACATCTAAATGGCCAAGCTCTTTCTTAGGCAAGTTGAAAGCTGCTGTCAGAAGGCTGTGTTCCTTGACAGATGGAAGCAGCAGCACGCACATAGCAGTTTGGCAAGCACTAAAGAGCAACAGAAGAGCGTGGTCTAGCAAAACGGGGCAGGAAAAAGCATTTGTTACGTGTCGCCTAACAACAGGTAGCAGCATAAACCAGATGCAGGTGAAGTTCTTGCAGGTGACACCTAACGTCTAATGAGCAAGCCGGCTTACCAGAGCTACGGTCCTCCCGCAGTCTGAAAGCTTTGCGCACAAGCCGCATGCTAAGTGCCTTCCTTTGACTTTTGGCAGTGCTCGTGCATTGCCAGCACTAAGCGTGAATGGTCACTATCCCGCACACACGATTCATTGTGCCCGTTCCCAATAGCTCTGGAGCACTGTTTATGACGAAAGCGGAACACCTCTTGCCGCTCCATTCTCAGAGTTCCTGGGTTAAGCAATCTGCAACTCTTGATACGAATGCCAGAGGAAAACATTTCCAATGTGTCTGGCAAATAGAAACTGAAGGGAGAGAAAACCTTTGTCAGGAGCTTGCACCTGCACTTTACACACACACAGATTTGCATCACATCCAAATGGCCAAGCTCTTTCTTCGACAAGTTGAAAGCTGCTGTCAGAAGGCTGTGCTCCTTGTCAGATGGAAGCAGCAGCACGCACATAGGAGTTTGGCAAGCACTAAAGTGCCACAGAAGAGCGTGGTCTAGCAAAATGAAACAGGAAAAAGCATTTGCTACATGTGCCCTTGTTGTCGCCTAACAACAGGTAGCAGCATAAACCAGATGCAGGTGAAGTTCTTGCAGGTGACATCTAACATCAAATGAGCAAGCGGGCTTACCACAGCTGCGGACCTCTGGCAGTCTGAAAGTTTTGCGCACAAGCCGGATGCTAAGCGCCTTCATTTGACCTTTGGCAGTGCCCGTGCATTGCCAGCACTAGGCGGGAAAGGTCACTATCCCGCACACACGTTTCGTTGTGCCCGTTGCTAAGCGCTCTGGAGCACTGTTTATGACGTAAGCGGAACACCTCTTGCCGTTCCATTCTCAGAGCTCCTGAGTTAAGTAATCTGCGACTCTTGGTGCGAATGATAGAGGAAAACATTTCCAATGTGTCTGGCAAGGAGAAACTGAACCTGGAGAACACCTTTGTCAGAAGCTTGACCCTGCACCTTAGACACACACAGATTTGCATCACATCTAAATGGCCAAGCTCTTTCTTCGACAAGTTGAATGCAGCTGTCAGAAGGCTGTGCTCCTTGTCAGATGGAAGCAGCAGCACGCACATAGGAGTTTGGCAAGCACTAAAGAGCCACAGAAGAGCGTGGTCTAGCAAAACGGCGCAGGAAAAAGCATTTGCTACATGTGCCCTTTGTGTCACCTAAAAACAGGTAGCAGCATAAACCAGATGCGGGTGAAGTTCTTGCAGGCGACATCTAATGTCAAATGAGCAAGCGGGCTTACCACAGCTGCGGTACTCTGGCAGTCTGAAAGCTTTGCGCACAAGCCGGATGCTAAGCGCCTTCCTTTGCCTTTTAGCAGTGCTCGTGCATTGCCAGCACTAGGCGGGAATGGTCACTATCCTGCACACACGATTCGTTGTACTCGGTGCCAAGCGTTCTGGAGCACTGTTTATGACGAAAGAGGAACACGTCTTGCCGCTCCATTCTCAGAGCTCCTGGGTTAAGCAATCTGCAACTCTTGATACGAATGCCAGAGGAAAACATTTCCAATGGGTCTGGCAAATAGAAACTGAAGGGAGAGAACACCTTTGTCAGGAGCTTGACCCTGCACCTTACACACACACAGATTTGCAGCACATCTAAATGGCCAAGCTCTTTCTTAGGCAAGTTGAAAGCTGCTGTCAGAAGGCTGTGCTCCTTGTCAGATGGAAGCAGCAGCACGCACATAGCAGTTTGGCAAGCACTAAAGTGCCATAGAAGAGCGTGGTCTAGCAAAATTAAACAGGAAAAAGCATTTGCTACGTGTCGCCTAACAACAGGTAGCAGCATAAACCAGATGCGGGTGAAGTTCTTGCAGGTGACATCTAACGTCAAATGAGCAAGCCGGCTTACCACAGCTACGGTCCTGCCGCAGTCTGAAAGCTTTGCGCAGAAGTCGGATGCTAAGCGCTTTCCTTTGCCTTTTGGCAGTGCTCGTGCATTGCCAGCACTAGGCGTGAATGCTCACTATCCCGCACACACGATTCTTTGTGCCCGGTGACAAGCACTCTGGAGCACTCTTTATGACGAAAGCGGAACACATCTTGCCGCTCCATTCTCAGAGGTCCTGGGTTAGGCAATCTGCGACTCTTGGCGTGAATGCCAGAGGAAAACATTTCCAATGTGTCTGGCAAATAGAAATTGAACCTGGAGAACACCTTTGTCCGGAGCTTCCACCTGCACCTTACACACACACAGATTTGCATCACATCTAAATGCCCAAGCTCTTTCTTAGACAAGTTGAAAACTGCTGTCAGAAGGCTGTGCTCCTTGTCAGATGGAAGCAGCAGCACGCACATAGCAGTTTGGCAAGCACTAAAGAGGCACAGAAGAGCGTGGTCTAGCAAAACGGGGCAGGAAAAAGCATTTGCTACGTGTCGGCTAACAACAGGTAGCAGCATAAACCAGATGCGGGTGAAGTTCTTGCAGGTGACATCTAACGTCAAATGAGCAAGCGGGCTTACCACAGCTGCGGTCCTCCGGCACTCTGAAAGCTTTGCGCACAAACCGCATGCTAAGTGCCTTCCTTTGCCTTTTGACAGTGCTCGTGCATTGCCAGCACTAGGCGGGAATGGTCACTATCCCGCACACACGTTTCGTTGTGCCCCTTGCTAAGCGCTCTGGAGCACTGTTTATGACGAAAGCGGAACACCTCTTGCCGCTCCATTCTCAGAGCTCTTGGGTTAAGCAATCTGCAACTCTTGATACGAATGCCAGAGGAAAACATTTCCAATGTGTCTGGCAAATAGAAACTGAAGGGAGAGAAAACCTTTGTCAGGAGCTTGCACCTGCACTTTACACACACACAGATTTGCATCACATCTAAATGGCCAAGCTCTTTCTTAGGCAAGTTGAAAGCTGCTGTCAGAAGGCTGTGCTCCTTGTCAGATGGAAGCAGCAGCACGCACATAGCAGTTTGGCAAGCACTAAAGAGCCACAGAAGAGCGTGGTCTAGCAAAATGGGGCAGGAAAAAGCATTTGCTACATGTGCCCTTTGTGTCGCCTAAGAACAGGTAGCAGCATAAACCAGATGCAGGTGAAGTTCTTGCGGGTGACGTTCTTGCAGGCGACATCTAATGTCAAATGAGCAAGCGGGCTTACCACAGCTGCGGTCCTCCGGCACTCTGAAAGCTTTGCGCACAAACCGCATGCTAAGGGCCTTCCTTTGACTTTCGGCAGTGCTCGTGCCTTGCCAGCACTAGGCGGGAATGGTCACTATCCCGCACACACGTTTCGTTGTGCCCGTTGCTAAGCGCTCTGGAGCACTGTTTATGACGTAAGCGGAACACCTCTTGCCGTTCCATTCTCAGAGCTCCTGAGTTAAGTAATCTGCGACTCTTGGTGCGAATGATAGAGGAAAACATTTCCAATGTGTCTGGCAGGGAGAAACTGAACCTGGAGAAAACCTTTGTCAGGAGCTTGCACCTGCACTTTACACACACACAGATTTGCATCACATCTAAATGGCCAAGCTCTTTCTTAGGCAAGTTGAAAGCTGCTGTCAGAAGGCTGTGTTATTTAACAGATGGAAGCAGCAGCACGCACATAGCAGTTTGGCAAGCACTAAAGAGCAACAGAAGAGCGTGGTCTAGCAAAACGGGGCAGGAAAAAGCATTTGTTACGTGTCGCCTAACAACAGGTAGCAGCATAAACCAGATGCAGGTGAAGTTCTTGAAGGTGACACCTAACGTCTAATGAGCAAGCCGGCTTACCAGAGCTACGGTCCTCCCGCAGTCTGAAAGCTTTGCGCACAAGCCGCATGCTAAGTGCCTTCCTTTGACTTTTGGCAGTGCTCGTGCATTGCCAGCACTAAGCGTGAATGGTCACTATCCCGCACACACGATTCATTGTGCCCGTTCCCAATAGCTCTGGAGCACTGTTTATGACGAAAGCGGAACACCTCTTGCCGCTCCATTCTCAGAGTTCCTGGGTTAAGCAATCTGCAACTCTTGATACGAATGCCAGAGGAAAACATTTCCAATGTGTCTGGCAAATAGAAACTGAAGGGAGAGAAAACCTTTGTCAGGAGCTTGCACCTGCACTTTACACACACACAGATTTGCATCACATCCAAATGGCCAAGCTCTTTCTTCGACAAGTTGAAAGCTGCTGTCAGAAGGCTGTGCTCCTTGTCAGATGGAAGCAGCAGCACGCACATAGGAGTTTGGCAAGCACTAAAGTGCCACAGAAGAGCGTGGTCTAGCAAAATGAAACAGGAAAAAGCATTTGCTACATGTGCCCTTGTTGTCGCCTAACAACAGGTAGCAGCATAAACCAGATGCAGGTGAAGTTCTTGCAGGTGACATCTAACATCAAATGAGCAAGCGGGCTTACCACAGCTGCGGACCTCTGGCAGTCTGAAAGTTTTGCGCACAAGCCGGATGCTAAGCGCCTTCATTTGACCTTTGGCAGTGCCCGTGCATTGCCAGCACTAGGCGGGAAAGGTCACTATCCCGCACACACGTTTCGTTGTGCCCGTTGCTAAGCGTTCTGGAGCACTGTTTATGACAAAAGAGGAACACGTCTTGCCGCTCCATTCTCAGAGCTCCTGGGTTAAGCAATCTGCAACTCTTGATACGAATGCCAGAGGAAAACATTTCCAATGTGTCTGGCAAATAGAAACTGAAGGGAGAGAACACCTTTGTCAGGAGCTTGACCCTGCACCTTACACACACACAGATTTGCAGCACATCTAAATGGCCAAGCTCTTTCTTAGGCAAGTTGAAAGCTGCTGTCAGAAGGCTGTGCTCCTTGTCAGATGGAAGCAGCAGCACGCACATAGCAGTTTGGCAAGCACTAAAGTGCCATAGAAGAGCGTGGTCTAGCAAAATTAAACAGGAAAAAGCATTTGCTACGTGTCGGCTAACAACAGGTAGCAGCATAAACCAGATGCGGGTGAAGTTCTTGCAGGTGACATCTAACGTCAAATGAGCAAGCCGGCTTACCACAGCTGCGGTCCTCTGGCAGTCTGAAAGCTTTGCGCAGAAGTCGGATGCTAAGCGCTTTCCTTTGCCTTTTGGCAGTGCTCGTGCATTGCCAGCACTAGGCGTGAATGCTCACTATCCCGCACACACGATTCTTTGTGCCCGGTGACAAGCACTCTGGAGCACTCTTTATGACGAAAGCGGAACACCTCTTGCCGCTCCATTCTCAGAGGTCCTGGGTTAGGCAATCTGCGACTCTTGGCGTGAATGCCAGAGGAAAACATTTCCAATGTGTCTGGCAAATAGAAATTGAACCTGGAGAACACCTTTGTCCGGAGCTTCCACCTGCACCTTACACACACACAGATTTGCATCACATCTAAATGCCCAAGCTCTTTCTTAGACAAGTTGAAAACTGCTGTCAGAAGGCTGTGCTCCTTGTCAGATGGAAGCAGCAGCACGCACATAGCAGTTTGGCAAGCACTAAAGAGGCACAGAAGAGCGTGGTCTAGCAAAACGGGGCAGGAAAAAGCATTTGCTACGTGTCGGCTAACAACAGGTAGCAGCATAAACCAGATGCGGGTGAAGTTCTTGCAGGTGACATCTAACGTCAAATGAGCAAGCGGGCTTACCACAGCTGCGGTCCTCCGGCACTCTGAAAGCTTTGCGCACAAACCGCATGCTAAGTGCCTTCCTTTGCCTTTTGACAGTGCTCGTGCATTGCCAGCACTAGGCGGGAATGGTCACTATCCCGCACACACGTTTCGTTGTGCCCCTTGCTAAGCGCTCTGGAGCACTGTTTATGACGAAAGCGGAACACCTCTTGCCGCTCCATTCTCAGAGCTCTTGGGTTAAGCAATCTGCAACTCTTGATACGAATGCCAGAGGAAAACATTTCCAATGTGTCTGGCAAATAGAAACTGAAGGGAGAGAAAACCTTTGTCAGGAGCTTGCACCTGCACTTTACACACACACAGATTTGCATCACATCTAAATGGCCAAGCTCTTTCTTAGGCAAGTTGAAAGCTGCTGTCAGAAGGCTGTGCTCCTTGTCAGATGGAAGCAGCAGCACGCACATAGCAGTTTGGCAAGCACTAAAGAGCCACAGAAGAGCGTGGTCTAGCAAAACGGGGCAGGAAAAAGCATTTGCTACATGTGCCCTTTGTGTCGCCTAAGAACAGGTAGCAGCATAAACCAGATGCAGGTGAAGTTCTTGCGGGTGACGTTCTTGCAGGCGACATCTAATGTCAAATGAGCAAGCGGGCTTACCACAGCTGCGGTCCTCCGGCACTCTGAAAGCTTTGCGCACAAACCGCATGCTAAGCGCCTTCCTTTGCCTTTCGGCAGTGCTCGTGCCTTGCCAGCACTAGGCGGGAATGGTCACTATCCCGCACACACGTTTCGTTGTGCCCGTTGCTAAGCGCTCTGGAGCACTGTTTATGACGTAAGCGGAACACCTCTTGCCGTTCCATTCTCAGAGCTCCTGAGTTAAGTATTCTGCGACTCTTGGTGCGAATGCCAGTGGAAAACATTTCCAATGTGTCTGGCAGGGAGAAACTGAACCTGGAGAAAACCTTTGTCAGGAGCTTGCACCTGCACTTTACACACACACAGATTTGCATCACATCTAAATGGCCAAGCTCTTTCTTAGGCAAGTTGAAAGCTGCTGTCAGAAGGCTGTGTTCCTTGACAGATGGAAGCAGCAGCACGCACATAGCAGTTTGGCAAGCACTAAAGAGCAACAGAAGAGCGTGGTCTAGCAAAACGGGGCAGGAAAAAGCATTTGTTACGTGTCGCCTAACAACAGGTAGCAGCATAAACCAGATGCAGGTGAAGTTCTTGCAGGTGACACCTAACGTCTAATGAGCAAGCCGGCTTACCAGAGCTACGGTCCTCCCGCAGTCTGAAAGCTTTGCGCACAAGCCGCATGCTAAGTGCCTTCCTTTGCCTTTTGGCAGTGCCCGTGCATTGCCAGCACTAAGCGTGAATGGTCACTATCCCGCACACACGATTCATTGTGCCCGTTCCCAAGAGCTCTGGAGCACTGTTTATGACGAAAGCGGAACACCTCTTGCCGCTCCATTCTCAGAGCTCCTGGGTTAAGCAATCTGCAACTCTTGATTCGAATGCCAGAGGAAAACATTTCCAATGTGTCTGGCAAATAGAAACTGAAGGGAGAGAAAACCTTTGTCAGGAGCTTGCACCTGCACCTTACACACACACAGATTTGCATCACATCTAAATGGCCAAGCTCTTAGGCAAGTTGAAAGCTGCTGTCAGAAGGCTGTGCTCCTTGTCAGATGGAAGCAGCAGCAGGCACAGAGGAGTTTGGCAAGCACTAAACAGCCACAGAAGAGCGTGGTCTAGCAAAATGAAACAGGAAAAAGCATTTGCTACAGGTGCCCTTCGTGTCACCTAACAACAGGTAGCAGCATAAACCAGATGCAGGTGAAGTTCTTGCAGGCGACATCTAATGTAAAATGAGCAAGCGGGCTTACCACAGCTGCGGTCCTCTGGCAGTCTGAAAGCTTTGCGCAGAAGTCGGATGCTAAGCGCCTTCCTTTGCCTTTTGGCAGTGCTCGTGCATTGCCAGCACTAGGCGTGAATGGTCACTATCCCGCACACACGTTTCGTTGTGCCCATTGCTCAGCGCTCTGGAGCACTGTTTATGACGTAAGCGGAACACCTCTTGCCGTTCCATTCTCAGAGCTCCTGAATTAAGTAATCTACGACTCTTGGTGCGAATGCCAGTGGAAAACATTTCCAATGTGTCTGGCATGGAGAAACTGAACCTGGAGAACACCTTTGTCAGGAGCTTGCACCTGCACCTTACACACACACAGATTTGTATCACATCTAAATGCCCAAGCTCTTTCTTCGACAAGTTGAAAGCTGCTGTCAGAAGGCTGTGCTCCTTGTCAGATGGAAGCAGCAGCACGCACATAGCAGTTTGGCAAGCACTAAAGAGCCACAGAAGAGCGTGGTCTAGCAAAACGGAGCAGGAAAAAGCATTTGTTACGTGTCGCCTAACAACAGGTAGCAGCATAAACCAGATGCGGGTGAAGTTCTTGCAGGTGACACCTAACGTCTAATGAGCAAGCCGGCTTCCCACAGCTACGGTCCTCCCGCAGTCTGAATGCTTTGCGCACAAGCCGCATGCTAAGTGCCTTCCTTTGCCTTTTGGCAGTGTACGTGCAGTGCCAGCACTAGGCGGGAATGGTCAGTATCCCGCACACACGTTTCGTTGTGCCCTTTGCTAAGCGCTCGGGAGCACTGTTTATGACGAAAGCGGAACACCTCTTGCCGTTCCATTCTCCGAGCAGTTAAGTAATCTGCGACTCTTGATGCGAATGCCAGAGGAAAACATTTCCAATGTGTCTGGCAAGGAGAAACTGAACCTGGAGAACACCTTTGTCAGGAGCTTGCACCTGCACCTTACACACACACAGATTTGCATCACATCTAAATGGCCAAGCTCTTTCTTAGGCAAGTTGAAAGCTGCTGTCAGAAGGCTGTGCTCCTTGTCAGATGGAAGCAGCAGCACGCACATAGCAGTTTGGCAAGCACTAAAGAGCCACAGAAGAGCGTGGTCTAGCAAAACGGGGCAGGAAAAAGCATTTGTTACGTGTCGCCTAACAACAGGTAGCAGCATAAACCAGATGCGGGTGAAGTTCTTGCAGGTGACACCTAACGTCTAATGAGCAAGCCGGCTTACCAGAGCTACGGTCCTCCCGCAGTCTGAAAGCTTTGCGCACAAGCCGCATGCTAAGTGCCTTCCTTTGCCTTTTGGCAGTGCCCGTGCATTGCCAGCACTAAGCGTGAATGGTCACTATCCCGCACACACGATTCATTGTGCCCGTTCCCAAGAGCTCTGGAGCACTGTTTATGACGAAAGCGGAACACCTCTTGCCGCTCCATTCTCAGAGCTCCTGGGTTAAGCAATCTGCAACTCTTGATTCGAATGCCAGAGGAAAAAATTTCCAATGTGTCTGGCAAATAGAAACTGAAGTTAGAGAAAACCTTTGTCAGGAGCTTTCACGTGCACCTTACACACACACAGATTTGCATCACATCTAAATGGCCAAGCTCTTAGGCAAGTTGAAAGCTGCTGTCAGAAGGCTGTGCTCCTTGTCAGATGGAAGCAGCAGCAGGCACAGAGGAGTTTGGCAAGCACTAAAGAGCCACAGAAGAGCGTGGTCTAGCAAAATGAAACAGGAAAAAGCATTTGCTACAGGTGCCCTTCGTGTCACCTAACAACAGGTAGCAGCATAAACCAGATGCAGGTGAAGTTCTTGCAGGCGACATCTAATGTCAAATGAGCAAGCGGGCTTACCACAGCTGCGGTCCTCTGGCAGTCTGAAAGCTTTGCGCAGAGGTGGATGCTAAGCGCCTTCCTTTGCCTTTTGGCAGTGCTCGTGCATTGCCAGCACTAGGCGGGAATGCTCACTATCCCGCACACACGTTTCGTTGTGCCCGTTGCTAAGCGCTCTGGAGCACTGTTTATGACGTAAGCGGAACACCTCTTGCCGTTCCATTCTCAGAGCTCCTGAATTAAGTAATCTACGACTCTTGGTGCGAATGATAGAGGAAAACATTTCCAATGTGTCTGGCAGGGAGAAACTGAACCTGGAGAACACCTTTGTCAGGAGCTTGCACCTGCACCTTACACACACACAGATTTGCATCACATCTAAATGCCCAAGCTCTTTCTTCGACAAGTTGAAAGCAGCTGTCAGAAGGCTGTGCTCCTTGTCAGATGGAAGCAGCAGGACGCACATAGGAGTTTGGCAAGCACTAAAGTGCCACAGAAGAGCGTGGTCTAGCAAAATGAAACAGGAAAAAGCATTTGCTACATGTGCCCTTGTTGTCGCCTATCAACAGGTAGCAGCATAAACCAGATGCGGGTGAAGTTCTTGCAGGTGACATCTAACCTCAAATGAGCAAGCTGGCTTACCACAGCTACGGTCCTCTGGCAGTCTTAAAGCTTTGCGCACAAGCCGGATGCTAAGCGCCTTCCTTTGCCTTTTAGCAGTGTACGTGCATTGCCAGCACTAGGCGGGAATGGTCACTATCCTGCACACACGATTCGTTGTGCTCGGTGCCAAGCGTTCTGGAGCACTGTTTATGACGAAAGAGGAACACCTCTTGCCGCTCCATTCTCAGAGCTCCTGGGTTAAGCAATCTGCAACTTTAGGCGTGAATGCCAGAGGAAAACATTTCCAATGTGTCTGGCAGGGAGAAACTGAACCTGGAGAACACCTTTGTCAGGAGCTTGCACCTGCACCTTACACACACACAGATTTGCATCACATCTAAATGGCCAAGCTCTTTCTTCGACAAGTTGAAAGCTGCTGTCAGAAGGCTGTGCTCCTTGTCAGATGGAAGCAGCAGCACGCACATAGCAGTTTAGCAAGCACTAAAGAGCCACAGAAGAGCGTGGTCTAGCAAAACGGGGCAGGAAAAAGCATTTGTTACGTGTCGCTTAACAACAGGTAGCAGCATAAACCAGATGCGGGTGAAGTTCTTGCAGGTGACACCTAACGTCTAATGAGCAAGCCGGCTTACCACAGCTACGGTCCTCCCGCAGTCTGAAAGCTTTGCGCACAAGCCGCATGCTAAGTGCCTTCCTTTGCCTTTTGGCAGTGTACGTGCAGTGCCAGCACTAGGCGGGAATGGTCAGTATCCCTCACACAAGTTTCGTTGTGCCCCTTGCTAAGCGCTCGGGAGCACTGTTTATGACGAAAGCGGAACACCTCTTGCCGCTCCATTCTCAGAGCACCTGAGTTAAGCAATCTGCAACTCTTGATACAAATACCAGAGGAAAACATTTCCAATGTGTCTGGCAAATAGAAACGGAAGGGAGAGAACACCTTTGTCAGGAGCTTGCACCTGCACCTTACACACACAGAGATTTGCATCACATCTAAATGCCCAAGCTCTTTCTTCGACAAGTTGAAAGCAGCTGTCAGAAGGCTGTGCTCCTTGTCAGATGGAAGCAGCAGCACGCACATAGGAGTTTGGCAAGCACTAAAGTGCCACAGAAGAGCGTGGTCTAGCAAAATGAAACAGGAAAAAGCATTTGCTACTTGTGCCCTTGTTGTCGCCTAACAACAGGTAGCAGCATAAACCAGATGCGGGTGAAGTTCTTGCAGGTGACACCTAACGTCTAATGAGCAAGCCGGCTTACCACAGCTACGGTCCTCCCGCAGTCTGAAAGCTTTGCGCACAAGCCGCATGCTAAGTGCCTTCCTTTGCCTTTTGGCAGTGTACGTGCAGTGCCAGCACTCGGCGTGAATGGTCACTATCCCACACACACGATTCTTTGTGCCCGGTGACAAGCACTCTGGAGCACTCTTTATGACGAAAGCGGAACACATCTTGCCGCTCCATTCTCAGAGGTCCTGGGTTAGGCAATCTGCGACTCGGCGTGAATGCCAGAGGAAAACATTTCCAATGTGTCTGGCAAATAGAAACTGAACCTGGAGAACACCTTTGTCCGGAGCTTGCACCTGCACCTTACACACACACAGATTTGCAGCACATCTAAATGCCCAAGCTCTTTCTTCGACAAGTTGAAAGCTGCTGTCAGAAGGCTGTGCTCCTTGTCAGATGGAAGCAGCAGCACGCACATAGCAGTTTGGCAAGCACTAAAGACGCACAGAAGAGCGTGGTCTAGCAAAACGGGGCAGGAAAAAGCATTTGCTACGTGTCGCCTAACAACAGGTAGCAGCATAAACCAGATGCAGGTGAGGTTCTTGCAGGCGACATCTAACGTCTAATGAGCAAGCGGGCTTACCACAGCTGCGGTCCTCCGGCACTCTGAAAGCTTTGCGCACAAACCGCATGCTAAGCGCCTTCCTTTGCCTTTTGACAGTGCTCGTGCATTGCCAGCACTAGGCGTGAATGGTCACTATCCTGCACACACGATTCGTTGTGCTCGGTGCCAAGCGTTCTGGAGCACTGTTTATGACGAAAGAGGAACACCTCTTGCCGCTCCATTCTCAGAGCTCCTGGGTTAAGCAATCTGCAACTCTAGGCGTGAATGCCAGAGGAAAACCTTTCCAATGTGTCTGGCAGGGAGAAACTGAACCTGGAGAACACCTTTGTCAGGAGCTTGCACCTGCACCTTACACACACACAGATTTGCATCACATCTAAATGCCCAAGCTCTTTCTTCGACAAGTTGAAAGCTGCTGTCAGAAGGCTGTGCTCCTTGTCAGATGGAAGCAGCAGCACGCACATAGCAGTTTAGCAAGCACTAAAGAGCCACAGAAGAGCGTGGTCTAGCAAAACGGGGCAGGAAAAAGCATTTGTTACGTGTCGCCTAACAACAGGTAGCAGCATAAACCAGATGCGGGTGAAGTTCTTGCAGGTGACACCTAACGTCAAATGAGCAAGCCGGCTTCCCACAGCTACGGTCCTGCCGCAGTCTGAAAGCTTTGCGCACAAGCCGCATGCTAAGTGCCTTCCTTTGCCTTTTGGCAGTGTACGTGCAGTGCCAGCACTAGGCGGGAATGGTCAGTATCCCTCACACACGTTTCGTTGTGCCCCTTGCTAAGCGCTCGGGAGCACTGTTTATGACGAAAGCGGAACACCTCTTGCCGCTCCATTCTCAGAGCTCCTGAGTTAAGCAATCTGCAACTCTTGATACGAATGCCAGAGGAAAACATTTCCAATGTGTCTGGCAAATAGAAACTGAAGGGAGAGAACACCTTTGTCAGGAGCTGGCACCTGCACCTTACACACACACAGATTTGCAGCACATCTAAATGGCCAAGGTCTTTTTTAGGCAAGTTGAAAGCTGCTGTCAGAAGGCTGTGCTCCTTGTCAGATGGAAGCAGCAGCACGCACAGGGCAGTTTGGCAAGCACTAAAGAGCCACAGAAGAGCGTGGTCTAGCAAAACGGGCCAGGAAAAAGCATTTGCTACAGGTGCCCTTTGTGTCACCTAACAACAGGTAGCAGCATAAACCAGATGCAGGTGAAGTTCTTGCAGGCGACATCTAATGTCAAATGAGCAAGCGGGCTTACCACAGCTGCGGTCCTCTGGCAGTCTGAAAGCTTTGCGCAGAGGTGGATGCTAAGCGCCTTCCTTTGCCTTTTGGCAGTGCTCGTGCATTGCCAGCACTAGGCGGGAATGCTCACTATCCCGCACACACGTTTCGTTGTGCCCGTTGCTAAGCGCTCTGGAGCACTGTTTATGACGTAAGCGGAACACCTCTTGCCGTTCCATTCTCAGAGCTCCTGAATTAAGTAATCTACGACTCTTGGTGCGAATGATAGAGGAAAACATTTCCAATGTGTCTGGCAGGGAGAAACTGAACCTGGAGAACACCTTTGTCAGGAGCTTGCACCTGCACCTTACACACACACAGATTTGCATCACATCTAAATGCCCAAGCTCTTTCTTCGACAAGTTGAAAGCAGCTGTCAGAAGGCTGTGCTCCTTGTCAGATGGAAGCAGCAGGACGCACATAGGAGTTTGGCAAGCACTAAAGTGCCACAGAAGAGCGTGGTCTAGCAAAATGAAACAGGAAAAAGCATTTGCTACATGTGCCCTTGTTGTCGCCTATCAACAGGTAGCAGCATAAACCAGATGCGGGTGAAGTTCTTGCAGGTGACATCTAACCTCAAATGAGCAAGCTGGCTTACCACAGCTACGGTCCTCTGGCAGTCTTAAAGCTTTGCGCACAAGCCGGATGCTAAGCGCCTTCCTTTGCCTTTTAGCAGTGTACGTGCATTGCCAGCACTAGGCGGGAATGGTCACTATCCTGCACACACGATTCGTTGTGCTCGGTGCCAAGCGTTCTGGAGCACTGTTTATGACGAAAGAGGAACACCTCTTGCCGCTCCATTCTCAGAGCTCCTGGGTTAAGCAATCTGCAACTTTAGGCGTGAATGCCAGAGGAAAACATTTCCAATGTGTCTGGCAGGGAGAAACTGAACCTGGAGAACACCTTTGTCAGGAGCTTGCACCTGCACCTTACACACACACAGATTTGCATCACATCTAAATGGCCAAGCTCTTTCTTCGACAAGTTGAAAGCTGCTGTCAGAAGGCTGTGCTCCTTGTCAGATGGAAGCAGCAGCACGCACATAGCAGTTTAGCAAGCACTAAAGAGCCACAGAAGAGCGTGGTCTAGCAAAACGGGGCAGGAAAAAGCATTTGTTACGTGTCGCTTAACAACAGGTAGCAGCATAAACCAGATGCGGGTGAAGTTCTTGCAGGTGACACCTAACGTCTAATGAGCAAGCCGGCTTACCACAGCTACGGTCCTCCCGCAGTCTGAAAGCTTTGCGCACAAGCCGCATGCTAAGTGCCTTCCTTTGCCTTTTGGCAGTGTACGTGCAGTGCCAGCACTCGGCGTGAATGGTCACTATCCCACACACACGATTCTTTGTGCCCGGTGACAAGCACTCTGGAGCACTCTTTATGACGAAAGCGGAACACATCTTGCCGCTCCATTCTCAGAGGTCCTGGGTTAGGCAATCTGCGACTCGGCGTGAATGCCAGAGGAAAACATTTCCAATGTGTCTGGCAAATAGAAACTGAACCTGGAGAACACCTTTGTCCGGAGCTTGCACCTGCACCTTACACACACACAGATTTGCAGCACATCTAAATGCCCAAGCTCTTTCTTCGACAAGTTGAAAGCTGCTGTCAGAAGGCTGTGCTCCTTGTCAGATGGAAGCAGCAGCACGCACATAGCAGTTTGGCAAGCACTAAAGACGCACAGAAGAGCGTGGTCTAGCAAAACGGGGCAGGAAAAAGCATTTGCTACGTGTCGCCTAACAACAGGTAGCAGCATAAACCAGATGCAGGTGAGGTTCTTGCAGGCGACATCTAACGTCAAATGAGCAAGCGGGCTTACCACAGCTGCGGTCCTCCGGCACTCTGAAAGCTTTGCGCACAAACCGCATGCTAAGCGCCTTCCTTTGCCTTTTGACAGTGCTCGTGCATTGCCAGCACTAGGCGTGAATGCTCACTATCCCGCACACACGTTTCGTTGTGCCCGTTGCTAAGCGCTCTGGAGCACTGTTTATGACGTAAGCGGAACACCTCTTGCCGTTCCATTCTCAGAGCTCCTGAATTAAGTAATCTGCGACTCTTGGTGCGAATGATAGAGGAAAACATTTCCAATGTGTCTGGCAAGGAGAAACTGAACCTGGAGAACACCTTTGTCAGAAGCTTGACCCTGCACCTTAGACACACAGAGATTTGCATCACATCTAAATGGCCAAGCTCTTTCTTCGACAAGTTGAATGCAGCTGTCAGAAGGCTGTGCTCCTTGTCAGATGGAAGCAGCAGCACGCACATAGGAGTTTGGCAAGCACTAAAGAGCCACAGAAGAGCGTGGTCTAGCAAAACGGCGCAGGAAAAAGCATTTGCTACATGTGCCCTTCGTGTCACCTAAAAACAGGTAGCAGCATAAACCAGATGCGGGTGAAGTTCTTGCGGGTGACGTTCTTGCAGGCGACATCTAATGTCAAATGAGCAAGCGGGCTTACCACAGCTGCGGTCCTCCGGCACTCTGAAAGCTTTGCGCACAAACCGCATGCTAAGGGCCTTCCTTTGACTTTCGGCAGTGCTCGTGCCTTGCCAGCACTAGGCGGGAATGGTCACTATCCCGCACACACGTTTCGTTGTGCCCGTTGCTAAGCGCTCTGGAGCACTGTTTATGACGTAAGCGGAACACCTCTTGCCGTTCCATTCTCAGAGCTCCTGAGTTAAGTAATCTGCGACTCTTGGTGCGAATGATAGAGGAAAACATTTCCAATGTGTCTGGCAGGGAGAAACTGAACCTGGAGAAAACCTTTGTCAGGAGCTTGCACCTGCACTTTACACACACACAGATTTGCATCACATCTAAATGGCCAAGCTCTTTCTTAGGCAAGTTGAAAGCTGCTGTCAGAAGGCTGTGTTCCTTGACAGATGGAAGCAGCAGCACGCACATAGGAGTTTGGCAAGCACTAAAGTGCCACAGAAGAGCGTGGTCTAGCAAAATGAAACAGGAAAAAGCATTTGCTACATGTGCCCTTGTTGTCGCCTAACAACAGGTAGCAGCATAAACCAGATGCAGGTGAAGTTCTTGCAGGTGACATCTAACATCAAATGAGCAAGCGGGCTTACCACAGCTGCGGACCTCTGGCAGTCTGAAAGTTTTGCGCACAAGCCGGATGCTAAGCGCCTTCATTTGACCTTTGGCAGTGCCCGTGCATTGCCAGCACTAGGCGGGAAAGGTCACTATCCCGCACACACGTTTCGTTGTGCCCGTTGCTAAGCGTTCTGGAGCACTGTTTATGACGAAAGAGGAACACCTCTTGCCGCTCCATTCTCAGAGCTCCTGGGTTAAGCAATCTGCAACTCTTGATACGAATGCCAGAGGAAAACATTTCCAATGTGTCTGGCAAATAGAAACTGAAGGGAGAGAACACCTTTGTCAGGAGCTTGACCCTGCACCTTACACACACACAGATTTGCAGCACATCTAAATGGCCAAGCTCTTTCTTAGGCAAGTTGAAAGCTGCTGTCAGAAGGCTGTGCTCCTTGTCAGATGGAAGCAGCAGCACGCACATAGCAGTTTGGCAAGCACTAAAGTGCCATAGAAGAGCGTGGTCTAGCAAAATTAAACAGGAAAAAGCATTTGCTACGTGTCGCCTAACAACAGGTAGCAGCATAAACCAGATGCGGGTGAAGTTCTTGCAGGTGACATCTAACGTCAAATGAGCAAGCCGGCTTACCACAGCTGCGGTCCTCTGGCAGTCTGAAAGCTTTGCGCAGAAGTCGGATGCTAAGCGCTTTCCTTTGCCTTTTGGCAGTGCTCGTGCATTGCCAGCACTAGGCGTGAATGCTCACTATCCCGCACACACGATTCTTTGTGCCCGGTGACAAGCACTCTGGAGCACTCTTTATGACGAAAGCGGAACACATCTTGCCGCTCCATTCTCAGAGGTCCTGGGTTAGGCAATCTGCGACTCTTGGCGTGAATGCCAGAGGAAAACATTTCCAATGTGTCTGGCAAATAGAAATTGAACCTGGAGAACACCTTTGTCCGGAGCTTCCACCTGCACCTTACACACACACAGATTTGCATCACATCTAAATGCCCAAGCTCTTTCTTAGACAAGTTGAAAACTGCTGTCAGAAGGCTGTGCTCCTTGTCAGATGGAAGCAGCAGCACGCACATAGCAGTTTGGCAAGCACTAAAGAGGCACAGAAGAGCGTGGTCTAGCAAAACGGGGCAGGAAAAAGCATTTGCTACGTGTCGGCTAACAACAGGTAGCAGCATAAACCAGATGCGGGTGAAGTTCTTGCAGGTGACATCTAACGTCAAATGAGCAAGCGGGCTTACCACAGCTGCGGTCCTCCGGCACTCTGAAAGCTTTGCGCACAAACCGCATGCTAAGTGCCTTCCTTTGCCTTTTGACAGTGCTCGTGCATTGCCAGCACTAGGCGGGAATGGTCACTATCCCGCACACACGTTTCGTTGTGCCCGTTGCTAAGCGCTCTGGAGCACTGTTTATGACGAAAGCGGAACACCTCTTGCCGCTCCATTCTCAGAGCTCTTGGGTTAAGCAATCTGCAACTCTTGATACGAATGCCAGAGGAAAACATTTCCAATGTGTCTGGCAAATAGAAACTGAAGGGAGAGAAAACCTTTGTCAGGAGCTTGCACCTGCACTTTACACACACACAGATTTGCATCACATCTAAATGGCCAAGCTCTTTCTTAGGCAAGTTGAAAGCTGCTGTCAGAAGGCTGTGCTCCTTGTCAGATGGAAGCAGCAGCACGCACATAGCAGTTTGGCAAGCACTAAAGAGCCACAGAAGAGCGTGGTCTAGCAAAATGGGGCAGGAAAAAGCATTTGCTACATGTGCCCTTTGTGTCGCCTAAGAACAGGTAGCAGCATAAACCAGATGCAGGTGAAGTTCTTGCGGGTGACGTTCTTGCAGGCGACATCTAATGTCAAATGAGCAAGCGGGCTTACCACAGCTGCGGTCCTCCGGCACTCTGAAAGCTTTGCGCACAAACCGCATGCTAAGCGCCTTCCTTTGCCTTTCGGCAGTGCTCGTGCCTTGCCAGCACTAGGCGGGAATGGTCACTATCCCGCACACACGTTTCGTTGTGCCCGTTGCTAAGCGCTCTGGAGCACTGTTTATGACGTAAGCGGAACACCTCTTGCCGTTCCATTCTCAGAGCTCCTGAGTTAAGTATTCTGCGACTCTTGGTGCGAATGCCAGTGGAAAACATTTCCAATGTGTCTGGCAGGGAGAAACTGAACCTGGAGAAAACCTTTGTCAGGAGCTTGCACCTGCACTTTACACACACACAGATTTGCATCACATCTAAATGGCCAAGCTCTTTCTTAGGCAAGTTGAAAGCTGCTGTCAGAAGGCTGTGTTCCTTGACAGATGGAAGCAGCAGCACGCACATAGCAGTTTGGCAAGCACTAAAGAGCAACAGAAGAGCGTGGTCTAGCAAAACGGGGCAGGAAAAAGCATTTGTTACGTGTCGCCTAACAACAGGTAGCAGCATAAACCAGATGCAGGTGAAGTTCTTGCAGGTGACACCTAACGTCTAATGAGCAAGCCGGCTTACCAGAGCTACGGTCCTCCCGCAGTCTGAAAGCTTTGCGCACAAGCCGCATGCTAAGTGCCTTCCTTTGCCTTTTGGCAGTGCCCGTGCATTGCCAGCACTAAGCGTGAATGGTCACTATCCCGCACACACGATTCATTGTGCCCGTTCCCAAGAGCTCTGGAGCACTGTTTATGACGAAAGCGGAACACCTCTTGCCGCTCCATTCTCAGAGCTCCTGGGTTAAGCAATCTGCAACTCTTGATTCGAATGCCAGAGGAAAACATTTCCAATGTGTCTGGCAAATAGAAACTGAAGGGAGAGAAAACCTTTGTCAGGAGCTTGCACCTGCACCTTACACACACACAGATTTGCATCACATCTAAATGGCCAAGCTCTTAGGCAAGTTGAAAGCTGCTGTCAGAAGGCTGTGCTCCTTGTCAGATGGAAGCAGCAGCAGGCACAGAGGAGTTTGGCAAGCACTAAACAGCCACAGAAGAGCGTGGTCTAGCAAAATGAAACAGGAAAAAGCATTTGCTACTTGTGCCCTTGTTGTCGCCTAACAACAGGTAGCAGCATAAACCAGATGCGGGTGAAGTTCTTGCAGGTGACACCTAACGTCTAATGAGCAAGCCGGCTTACCACAGCTACGGTCCTCCCGCAGTCTGAAAGCTTTGCGCACAAGCCGCATGCTAAGTGCCTTCCTTTGCCTTTTGGCAGTGTACGTGCAGTGCCAGCACTCGGCGTGAATGGTCACTATCCCACACACACGATTCTTTGTGCCCGGTGACAAGCACTCTGGAGCACTCTTTATGACGAAAGCGGAACACATCTTGCCGCTCCATTCTCAGAGGTCCTGGGTTAGGCAATCTGCGACTCGGCGTGAATGCCAGAGGAAAACATTTCCAATGTGTCTGGCAAATAGAAACTGAACCTGGAGAACACCTTTGTCCGGAGCTTGCACCTGCACCTTACACACACACAGATTTGCAGCACATCTAAATGCCCAAGCTCTTTCTTCGACAAGTTGAAAGCTGCTGTCAGAAGGCTGTGCTCCTTGTCAGATGGAAGCAGCAGCACGCACATAGCAGTTTGGCAAGCACTAAAGACGCACAGAAGAGCGTGGTCTAGCAAAACGGGGCAGGAAAAAGCATTTGCTACGTGTCGCCTAACAACAGGTAGCAGCATAAACCAGATGCAGGTGAGGTTCTTGCAGGCGACATCTAACGTCAAATGAGCAAGCGGGCTTACCACAGCTGCGGTCCTCCGGCACTCTGAAAGCTTTGCGCACAAACCGCATGCTAAGCGCCTTCCTTTGCCTTTTGACAGTGCTCGTGCATTGCCAGCACTAGGCGTGAATGCTCACTATCCCGCACACACGTTTCGTTGTGCCCGTTGCTAAGCGCTCTGGAGCACTGTTTATGACGTAAGCGGAACACCTCTTGCCGTTCCATTCTCAGAGCTCCTGAATTAAGTAATCTGCGACTCTTGGTGCGAATGATAGAGGAAAACATTTCCAATGTGTCTGGCAAGGAGAAACTGAACCTGGAGAACACCTTTGTCAGGAGCTTGCACCTGCACCTTACACACACACAGATTTGCATCACATCTAAATGCCCAAGCTCTTTCTTCGACAAGTTGAAAGCTGCTGTCAGAAGGCTGTGCTCCTTGTCAGATGGAAGCAGCAGCACGCACATAGCAGTTTAGCAAGCACTAAAGAGCCACAGAAGAGCGTGGTCTAGCAAAACGGGGCAGGAAAAAGCATTTGTTACGTGTCGCCTAACAACAGGTAGCAGCATAAACCAGATGCGGGTGAAGTTCTTGCAGGTGACACCTAACGTCAAATGAGCAAGCCGGCTTCCCACAGCTACGGTCCTGCCGCAGTCTGAAAGCTTTGCGCACAAGCCGCATGCTAAGTGCCTTCCTTTGCCTTTTGGCAGTGTACGTGCAGTGCCAGCACTAGGCGGGAATGGTCAGTATCCCTCACACACGTTTCGTTGTGCCCCTTGCTAAGCGCTCGGGAGCACTGTTTATGACGAAAGCGGAACACCTCTTGCCGCTCCATTCTCAGAGCTCCTGAGTTAAGCAATCTGCAACTCTTGATACGAATGCCAGAGGAAAACATTTCCAATGTGTCTGGCAAATAGAAACTGAAGGGAGAGAACACCTTTGTCAGGAGCTGGCACCTGCACCTTACACACACACAGATTTGCAGCACATCTAAATGGCCAAGGTCTTTTTTAGGCAAGTTGAAAGCTGCTGTCAGAAGGCTGTGCTCCTTGTCAGATGGAAGCAGCAGCACGCACAGGGCAGTTTGGCAAGCACTAAAGAGCCACAGAAGAGCGTGGTCTAGCAAAACGGGCCAGGAAAAAGCATTTGCTACAGGTGCCCTTTGTGTCACCTAACAACAGGTAGCAGCATAAACCAGATGCAGGTGAAGTTCTTGCAGGCGACATCTAATGTCAAATGAGCAAGCGGGCTTACCACAGCTGCGGTCCTCTGGCAGTCTGAAAGCTTTGCGCAGAGGTGGATGCTAAGCGCCTTCCTTTGCCTTTTGGCAGTGCTCGTGCATTGCCAGCACTAGGCGGGAATGCTCACTATCCCGCACACACGTTTCGTTGTGCCCGTTGCTAAGCGCTCTGGAGCACTGTTTATGACGTAAGCGGAACACCTCTTGCCGTTCCATTCTCAGAGCTCCTGAATTAAGTAATCTACGACTCTTGGTGCGAATGATAGAGGAAAACATTTCCAATGTGTCTGGCAGGGAGAAACTGAACCTGGAGAACACCTTTGTCAGGAGCTTGCACCTGCACCTTACACACACACAGATTTGCATCACATCTAAATGCCCAAGCTCTTTCTTCGACAAGTTGAAAGCAGCTGTCAGAAGGCTGTGCTCCTTGTCAGATGGAAGCAGCAGGACGCACATAGGAGTTTGGCAAGCACTAAAGTGCCACAGAAGAGCGTGGTCTAGCAAAATGAAACAGGAAAAAGCATTTGCTACATGTGCCCTTGTTGTCGCCTATCAACAGGTAGCAGCATAAACCAGATGCGGGTGAAGTTCTTGCAGGTGACATCTAACCTCAAATGAGCAAGCTGGCTTACCACAGCTACGGTCCTCTGGCAGTCTTAAAGCTTTGCGCACAAGCCGGATGCTAAGCGCCTTCCTTTGCCTTTTAGCAGTGTACGTGCATTGCCAGCACTAGGCGGGAATGGTCACTATCCTGCACACACGATTCGTTGTGCTCGGTGCCAAGCGTTCTGGAGCACTGTTTATGACGAAAGAGGAACACCTCTTGCCGCTCCATTCTCAGAGCTCCTGGGTTAAGCAATCTGCAACTTTAGGCGTGAATGCCAGAGGAAAACATTTCCAATGTGTCTGGCAGGGAGAAACTGAACCTGGAGAACACCTTTGTCAGGAGCTTGCACCTGCACCTTACACACACACAGATTTGCATCACATCTAAATGGCCAAGCTCTTTCTTCGACAAGTTGAAAGCTGCTGTCAGAAGGCTGTGCTCCTTGTCAGATGGAAGCAGCAGCACGCACATAGCAGTTTAGCAAGCACTAAAGAGCCACAGAAGAGCGTGGTCTAGCAAAACGGGGCAGGAAAAAGCATTTGTTACGTGTCGCTTAACAACAGGTAGCAGCATAAACCAGATGCGGGTGAAGTTCTTGCAGGTGACACCTAACGTCTAATGAGCAAGCCGGCTTACCACAGCTACGGTCCTCCCGCAGTCTGAAAGCTTTGCGCACAAGCCGCATGCTAAGTGCCTTCCTTTGCCTTTTGGCAGTGTACGTGCAGTGCCAGCACTCGGCGTGAATGGTCACTATCCCACACACACGATTCTTTGTGCCCGGTGACAAGCACTCTGGAGCACTCTTTATGACGAAAGCGGAACACATCTTGCCGCTCCATTCTCAGAGGTCCTGGGTTAGGCAATCTGCGACTCGGCGTGAATGCCAGAGGAAAACATTTCCAATGTGTCTGGCAAATAGAAACTGAACCTGGAGAACACCTTTGTCCGGAGCTTGCACCTGCACCTTACACACACACAGATTTGCAGCACATCTAAATGCCCAAGCTCTTTCTTCGACAAGTTGAAAGCTGCTGTCAGAAGGCTGTGCTCCTTGTCAGATGGAAGCAGCAGCACGCACATAGCAGTTTGGCAAGCACTAAAGACGCACAGAAGAGCGTGGTCTAGCAAAACGGGGCAGGAAAAAGCATTTGCTACGTGTCGCCTAACAACAGGTAGCAGCATAAACCAGATGCAGGTGAGGTTCTTGCAGGCGACATCTAACGTCAAATGAGCAAGCGGGCTTACCACAGCTGCGGTCCTCCGGCACTCTGAAAGCTTTGCGCACAAACCGCATGCTAAGCGCCTTCCTTTGCCTTTTGACAGTGCTCGTGCATTGCCAGCACTAGGCGTGAATGCTCACTATCCCGCACACACGTTTCGTTGTGCCCGTTGCTAAGCGCTCTGGAGCACTGTTTATGACGTAAGCGGAACACCTCTTGCCGTTCCATTCTCAGAGCTCCTGAATTAAGTAATCTGCGACTCTTGGTGCGAATGATAGAGGAAAACATTTCCAATGTGTCTGGCAAGGAGAAACTGAACCTGGAGAACACCTTTGTCAGAAGCTTGACCCTGCACCTTAGACACACAGAGATTTGCATCACATCTAAATGGCCAAGCTCTTTCTTCGACAAGTTGAATGCAGCTGTCAGAAGGCTGTGCTCCTTGTCAGATGGAAGCAGCAGCACGCACATAGGAGTTTGGCAAGCACTAAAGAGCCACAGAAGAGCGTGGTCTAGCAAAACGGCGCAGGAAAAAGCATTTGCTACATGTGCCCTTCGTGTCACCTAAAAACAGGTAGCAGCATAAACCAGATGCGGGTGAAGTTCTTGCGGGTGACGTTCTTGCAGGCGACATCTAATGTCAAATGAGCAAGCGGGCTTACCACAGCTGCGGTCCTCCGGCACTCTGAAAGCTTTGCGCACAAACCGCATGCTAAGGGCCTTCCTTTGACTTTCGGCAGTGCTCGTGCCTTGCCAGCACTAGGCGGGAATGGTCACTATCCCGCACACACGTTTCGTTGTGCCCGTTGCTAAGCGCTCTGGAGCACTGTTTATGACGTAAGCGGAACACCTCTTGCCGTTCCATTCTCAGAGCTCCTGAGTTAAGTAATCTGCGACTCTTGGTGCGAATGATAGAGGAAAACATTTCCAATGTGTCTGGCAGGGAGAAACTGAACCTGGAGAAAACCTTTGTCAGGAGCTTGCACCTGCACTTTACACACACACAGATTTGCATCACATCTAAATGGCCAAGCTCTTTCTTAGGCAAGTTGAAAGCTGCTGTCAGAAGGCTGTGTTCCTTGACAGATGGAAGCAGCAGCACGCACATAGGAGTTTGGCAAGCACTAAAGTGCCACAGAAGAGCGTGGTCTAGCAAAATGAAACAGGAAAAAGCATTTGCTACATGTGCCCTTGTTGTCGCCTAACAACAGGTAGCAGCATAAACCAGATGCAGGTGAAGTTCTTGCAGGTGACATCTAACATCAAATGAGCAAGCGGGCTTACCACAGCTGCGGACCTCTGGCAGTCTGAAAGTTTTGCGCACAAGCCGGATGCTAAGCGCCTTCATTTGACCTTTGGCAGTGCCCGTGCATTGCCAGCACTAGGCGGGAAAGGTCACTATCCCGCACACACGTTTCGTTGTGCCCGTTGCTAAGCGTTCTGGAGCACTGTTTATGACGAAAGAGGAACACGTCTTGCCGCTCCATTCTCAGAGCTCCTGGGTTAAGCAATCTGCAACTCTTGATACGAATGCCAGAGGAAAACATTTCCAATGTGTCTGGCAAATAGAAACTGAAGGGAGAGAACACCTTTGTCAGGAGCTTGACCCTGCACCTTACACACACACAGATTTGCAGCACATCTAAATGGCCAAGCTCTTTCTTAGGCAAGTTGAAAGCTGCTGTCAGAAGGCTGTGCTCCTTGTCAGATGGAAGCAGCAGCACGCACATAGCAGTTTGGCAAGCACTAAAGTGCCATAGAAGAGCGTGGTCTAGCAAAATTAAACAGGAAAAAGCATTTGCTACGTGTCGCCTAACAACAGGTAGCAGCATAAACCAGATGCGGGTGAAGTTCTTGCAGGTGACATCTAACGTCAAATGAGCAAGCCGGCTTACCACAGCTGCGGTCCTCTGGCAGTCTGAAAGCTTTGCGCAGAAGTCGGATGCTAAGCGCTTTCCTTTGCCTTTTGGCAGTGCTCGTGCATTGCCAGCACTAGGCGTGAATGCTCACTATCCCGCACACACGATTCTTTGTGCCCGGTGACAAGCACTCTGGAGCACTCTTTATGACGAAAGCGGAACACATCTTGCCGCTCCATTCTCAGAGGTCCTGGGTTAGGCAATCTGCGACTCTTGGCGTGAATGCCAGAGGAAAACATTTCCAATGTGTCTGGCAAATAGAAATTGAACCTGGAGAACACCTTTGTCCGGAGCTTCCACCTGCACCTTACACACACACAGATTTGCATCACATCTAAATGCCCAAGCTCTTTCTTAGACAAGTTGAAAACTGCTGTCAGAAGGCTGTGCTCCTTGTCAGATGGAAGCAGCAGCACGCACATAGCAGTTTGGCAAGCACTAAAGAGGCACAGAAGAGCGTGGTCTAGCAAAACGGGGCAGGAAAAAGCATTTGCTACGTGTCGGCTAACAACAGGTAGCAGCATAAACCAGATGCGGGTGAAGTTCTTGCAGGTGACATCTAACGTCAAATGAGCAAGCGGGCTTACCACAGCTGCGGTCCTCCGGCACTCTGAAAGCTTTGCGCACAAACCGCATGCTAAGTGCCTTCCTTTGCCTTTTGACAGTGCTCGTGCATTGCCAGCACTAGGCGGGAATGGTCACTATCCCGCACACACGTTTCGTTGTGCCCCTTGCTAAGCGCTCTGGAGCACTGTTTATGACGAAAGCGGAACACCTCTTGCCGCTCCATTCTCAGAGCTCTTGGGTTAAGCAATCTGCAACTCTTGATACGAATGCCAGAGGAAAACATTTCCAATGTGTCTGGCAAATAGAAACTGAAGGGAGAGAAAACCTTTGTCAGGAGCTTGCACCTGCACTTTACACACACACAGATTTGCATCACATCTAAATGGCCAAGCTCTTTCTTAGGCAAGTTGAAAGCTGCTTTCAGAAGGCTGTGCTCCTTGTCAGATGGAAGCAGCAGCACGCACATAGCAGTTTGGCAAGCACTAAAGAGCCACAGAAGAGCGTGGTCTAGCAAAACGGGGCAGGAAAAAGCATTTGCTACATGTGCCCTTTGTGTCGCCTAAGAACAGGTAGCAGCATAAACCAGATGCAGGTGAAGTTCTTGCGGGTGACGTTCTTGCAGGCGACATCTAATGTCAAATGAGCAAGCGGGCTTACCACAGCTGCGGTCCTCCGGCACTCTGAAAGCTTTGCGCACAAACCGCATGCTAAGCGCCTTCCTTTGCCTTTCGGCAGTGCTCGTGCCTTGCCAGCACTAGGCGGGAATGGTCACTATCCCGCACACACGTTTCGTTGTGCCCGTTGCTAAGCGCTCTGGAGCACTGTTTATGACGTAAGCGGAACACCTCTTGCCGTTCCATTCTCAGAGCTCCTGAGTTAAGTATTCTGCGACTCTTGGTGCGAATGCCAGTGGAAAACATTTCCAATGTGTCTGGCAGGGAGAAACTGAACCTGGAGAAAACCTTTGTCAGGAGCTTGCACCTGCACTTTACACACACACAGATTTGCATCACATCTAAATGGCCAAGCTCTTTCTTAGGCAAGTTGAAAGCTGCTGTCAGAAGGCTGTGTTCCTTGACAGATGGAAGCAGCAGCACGCACATAGCAGTTTGGCAAGCACTAAAGAGCAACAGAAGAGCGTGGTCTAGCAAAACGGGGCAGGAAAAAGCATTTGTTACGTGTCGCCTAACAACAGGTAGCAGCATAAACCAGATGCAGGTGAAGTTCTTGCAGGTGACACCTAACGTCTAATGAGCAAGCCGGCTTACCAGAGCTACGGTCCTCCCGCAGTCTGAAAGCTTTGCGCACAAGCCGCATGCTAAGTGCCTTCCTTTGCCTTTTGGCAGTGCCCGTGCATTGCCAGCACTAAGCGTGAATGGTCACTATCCCGCACACACGATTCATTGTGCCCGTTCCCAAGAGCTCTGGAGCACTGTTTATGACGAAAGCGGAACACCTCTTGCCGCTCCATTCTCAGAGCTCCTGGGTTAAGCAATCTGCAACTCTTGATTCGAATGCCAGAGGAAAACATTTCCAATGTGTCTGGCAAATAGAAACTGAAGGGAGAGAAAACCTTTGTCAGGAGCTTGCACCTGCACCTTACACACACACAGATTTGCATCACATCTAAATGGCCAAGCTCTTAGGCAAGTTGAAAGCTGCTGTCAGAAGGCTGTGCTCCTTGTCAGATGGAAGCAGCAGCAGGCACAGAGGAGTTTGGCAAGCACTAAACAGCCACAGAAGAGCGTGGTCTAGCAAAATGAAACAGGAAAAAGCATTTGCTACTTGTGCCCTTGTTGTCGCCTAACAACAGGTAGCAGCATAAACCAGATGCGGGTGAAGTTCTTGCAGGTGACACCTAACGTCTAATGAGCAAGCCGGCTTACCACAGCTACGGTCCTCCCGCAGTCTGAAAGCTTTGCGCACAAGCCGCATGCTAAGTGCCTTCCTTTGCCTTTTGGCAGTGTACGTGCAGTGCCAGCACTCGGCGTGAATGGTCACTATCCCACACACACGATTCTTTGTGCCCGGTGACAAGCACTCTGGAGCACTCTTTATGACGAAAGCGGAACACATCTTGCCGCTCCATTCTCAGAGGTCCTGGGTTAGGCAATCTGCGACTCGGCGTGAATGCCAGAGGAAAACATTTCCAATGTGTCTGGCAAATAGAAACTGAACCTGGAGAACACCTTTGTCCGGAGCTTGCACCTGCACCTTACACACACACAGATTTGCAGCACATCTAAATGCCCAAGCTCTTTCTTCGACAAGTTGAAAGCTGCTGTCAGAAGGCTGTGCTCCTTGTCAGATGGAAGCAGCAGCACGCACATAGCAGTTTGGCAAGAAATAAAGACGCACAGAAGAGCGTGGTCTAGCAAAACGGGGCAGGAAAAAGCATTTGCTACGTGTCGCCTAACAACAGGTAGCAGCATAAACCAGATGCAGGTGAGGTTCTTGCAGGCGACATCTAACGTCTAATGAGCAAGCGGGCTTACCACAGCTGCGGTCCTCCGGCACTCTGAAAGCTTTGCGCACAAACCGCATGCTAAGCGCCTTCCTTTGCCTTTTGACAGTGCTCGTGCATTGCCAGCACTAGGCGTGAATGGTCACTATCCTGCACACACGATTCGTTGTGCTCGGTGCCAAGCGTTCTGGAGCACTGTTTATGACGAAAGAGGAACACCTCTTGCCGCTCCATTCTCAGAGCTCCTGGGTTAAGCAATCTGCAACTCTAGGCGTGAATGCCAGAGGAAAACCTTTCCAATGTGTCTGGCAGGGAGAAACTGAACCTGGAGAACACCTTTGTCAGGAGCTTGCACCTGCACCTTACACACACACAGATTTGCATCACATCTAAATGCCCAAGCTCTTTCTTCGACAAGTTGAAAGCTGCTGTCAGAAGGCTGTGCTCCTTGTCAGATGGAAGCAGCAGCACGCACATAGCAGTTTAGCAAGCACTAAAGAGCCACAGAAGAGCGTGGTCTAGCAAAACGGGGCAGGAAAAAGCATTTGTTACGTGTCGCCTAACAACAGGTAGCAGCATAAACCAGATGCGGGTGAAGTTCTTGCAGGTGACACCTAACGTCAAATGAGCAAGCCGGCTTCCCACAGCTACGGTCCTGCCGCAGTCTGAAAGCTTTGCGCACAAGCCGCATGCTAAGTGCCTTCCTTTGCCTTTTGGCAGTGTACGTGCAGTGCCAGCACTAGGCGGGAATGGTCAGTATCCCTCACACACGTTTCGTTGTGCCCCTTGCTAAGCGCTCGGGAGCACTGTTTATGACGAAAGCGGAACACCTCTTGCCGCTCCATTCTCAGAGCTCCTGAGTTAAGCAATCTGCAACTCTTGATACGAATGCCAGAGGAAAACATTTCCAATGTGTCTGGCAAATAGAAACTGAAGGGAGAGAACACCTTTGTCAGGAGCTGGCACCTGCACCTTACACACACACAGATTTGCAGCACATCTAAATGGCCAAGGTCTTTTTTAGGCAAGTTGAAAGCTGCTGTCAGAAGGCTGTGCTCCTTGTCAGATGGAAGCAGCAGCACGCACAGGGCAGTTTGGCAAGCACTAAAGAGCCACAGAAGAGCGTGGTCTAGCAAAACGGGCCAGGAAAAAGCATTTGCTACAGGTGCCCTTTGTGTCACCTAACAACAGGTAGCAGCATAAACCAGATGCAGGTGAAGTTCTTGCAGGCGACATCTAATGTCAAATGAGCAAGCGGGCTTACCACAGCTGCGGTCCTCTGGCAGTCTGAAAGCTTTGCGCAGAGGTGGATGCTAAGCGCCTTCCTTTGCCTTTTGGCAGTGCTCGTGCATTGCCAGCACTAGGCGGGAATGCTCACTATCCCGCACACACGTTTCGTTGTGCCCGTTGCTAAGCGCTCTGGAGCACTGTTTATGACGTAAGCGGAACACCTCTTGCCGTTCCATTCTCAGAGCTCCTGAATTAAGTAATCTACGACTCTTGGTGCGAATGATAGAGGAAAACATTTCCAATGTGTCTGGCAGGGAGAAACTGAACCTGGAGAACACCTTTGTCAGGAGCTTGCACCTGCACCTTACACACACACAGATTTGCATCACATCTAAATGCCCAAGCTCTTTCTTCGACAAGTTGAAAGCAGCTGTCAGAAGGCTGTGCTCCTTGTCAGATGGAAGCAGCAGGACGCACATAGGAGTTTGGCAAGCACTAAAGTGCCACAGAAGAGCGTGGTCTAGCAAAATGAAACAGGAAAAAGCATTTGCTACATGTGCCCTTGTTGTCGCCTATCAACAGGTAGCAGCATAAACCAGATGCGGGTGAAGTTCTTGCAGGTGACATCTAACCTCAAATGAGCAAGCTGGCTTACCACAGCTACGGTCCTCTGGCAGTCTTAAAGCTTTGCGCACAAGCCGGATGCTAAGCGCCTTCCTTTGCCTTTTAGCAGTGTACGTGCATTGCCAGCACTAGGCGGGAATGGTCACTATCCTGCACACACGATTCGTTGTGCTCGGTGCCAAGCGTTCTGGAGCACTGTTTATGACGAAAGAGGAACACCTCTTGCCGCTCCATTCTCAGAGCTCCTGGGTTAAGCAATCTGCAACTTTAGGCGTGAATGCCAGAGGAAAACATTTCCAATGTGTCTGGCAAATAGAAACTGAACCTGGAGAACACCTTTGTCCGGAGCTTGCACCTGCACCTTACACACACACAGATTTGCAGCACATCTAAATGCCCAAGCTCTTTCTTCGACAAGTTGAAAGCTGCTGTCAGAAGGCTGTGCTCCTTGTCAGATGGAAGCAGCAGCACGCACATAGCAGTTTGGCAAGCACTAAAGACGCACAGAAGAGCGTGGTCTAGCAAAACGGGGCAGGAAAAAGCATTTGCTACGTGTCGCCTAACAACAGGTAGCAGCATAAACCAGATGCAGGTGAGGTTCTTGCAGGCGACATCTAACGTCAAATGAGCAAGCGGGCTTACCACAGCTGCGGTCCTCCGGCACTCTGAAAGCTTTGCGCACAAACCGCATGCTAAGCGCCTTCCTTTGCCTTTTGACAGTGCTCGTGCATTGCCAGCACTAGGCGTGAATGCTCACTATCCCGCACACACGTTTCGTTGTGCCCGTTGCTAAGCGCTCTGGAGCACTGTTTATGACGTAAGCGGAACACCTCTTGCCGTTCCATTCTCAGAGCTCCTGAATTAAGTAATCTGCGACTCTTGGTGCGAATGATAGAGGAAAACATTTCCAATGTGTCTGGCAAGGAGAAACTGAACCTGGAGAACACCTTTGTCAGAAGCTTGACCCTGCACCTTAGACACACAGAGATTTGCATCACATCTAAATGGCCAAGCTCTTTCTTCGACAAGTTGAATGCAGCTGTCAGAAGGCTGTGCTCCTTGTCAGATGGAAGCAGCAGCACGCACATAGGAGTTTGGCAAGCACTAAAGAGCCACAGAAGAGCGTGGTCTAGCAAAACGGCGCAGGAAAAAGCATTTGCTACATGTGCCCTTCGTGTCACCTAAAAACAGGTAGCAGCATAAACCAGATGCGGGTGAAGTTCTTGCGGGTGACGTTCTTGCAGGCGACATCTAATGTCAAATGAGCAAGCGGGCTTACCACAGCTGCGGTCCTCCGGCACTCTGAAAGCTTTGCGCACAAACCGCATGCTAAGGGCCTTCCTTTGACTTTCGGCAGTGCTCGTGCCTTGCCAGCACTAGGCGGGAATGGTCACTATCCCGCACACACGTTTCGTTGTGCCCGTTGCTAAGCGCTCTGGAGCACTGTTTATGACGTAAGCGGAACACCTCTTGCCGTTCCATTCTCAGAGCTCCTGAGTTAAGTAATCTGCGACTCTTGGTGCGAATGATAGAGGAAAACATTTCCAATGTGTCTGGCAGGGAGAAACTGAACCTGGAGAAAACCTTTGTCAGGAGCTTGCACCTGCACTTTACACACACACAGATTTGCATCACATCTAAATGGCCAAGCTCTTTCTTAGGCAAGTTGAAAGCTGCTGTCAGAAGGCTGTGTTCCTTGACAGATGGAAGCAGCAGCACGCACATAGGAGTTTGGCAAGCACTAAAGTGCCACAGAAGAGCGTGGTCTAGCAAAATGAAACAGGAAAAAGCATTTGCTACATGTGCCCTTGTTGTCGCCTAACAACAGGTAGCAGCATAAACCAGATGCAGGTGAAGTTCTTGCAGGTGACATCTAACATCAAATGAGCAAGCGGGCTTACCACAGCTGCGGACCTCTGGCAGTCTGAAAGTTTTGCGCACAAGCCGGATGCTAAGCGCCTTCATTTGACCTTTGGCAGTGCCCGTGCATTGCCAGCACTAGGCGGGAAAGGTCACTATCCCGCACACACGTTTCGTTGTGCCCGTTGCTAAGCGTTCTGGAGCACTGTTTATGACGAAAGAGGAACACCTCTTGCCGCTCCATTCTCAGAGCTCCTGGGTTAAGCAATCTGCAACTCTTGATACGAATGCCAGAGGAAAACATTTCCAATGTGTCTGGCAAATAGAAACTGAAGGGAGAGAACACCTTTGTCAGGAGCTTGACCCTGCACCTTACACACACACAGATTTGCAGCACATCTAAATGCCCAAGCTCTTTCTTCGACAAGTTGAAAGCTGCTGTCAGAAGGCTGTGCTCCTTGTCAGATGGAAGCAGCAGCACGCACATAGCAGTTTGGCAAGCACTAAAGACGCACAGAAGAGCGTGGTCTAGCAAAACGGGGCAGGAAAAAGCATTTGCTACGTGTCGCCTAACAACAGGTAGCAGCATAAACCAGATGCAGGTGAGGTTCTTGCAGGCGACATCTAACGTCTAATGAGCAAGCGGGCTTACCACAGCTGCGGTCCTCCGGCACTCTGAAAGCTTTGCGCACAAACCGCATGCTAAGCGCCTTCCTTTGCCTTTTGACAGTGCTCGTGCATTGCCAGCACTAGGCGTGAATGGTCACTATCCTGCACACACGATTCGTTGTGCTCGGTGCCAAGCGTTCTGGAGCACTGTTTATGACGAAAGAGGAACACCTCTTGCCGCTCCATTCTCAGAGCTCCTGGGTTAAGCAATCTGCAACTCTAGGCGTGAATGCCAGAGGAAAACCTTTCCAATGTGTCTGGCAGGGAGAAACTGAACCTGGAGAACACCTTTGTCAGGAGCTTGCACCTGCACCTTACACACACACAGATTTGCATCACATCTAAATGCCCAAGCTCTTTCTTCGACAAGTTGAAAGCTGCTGTCAGAAGGCTGTGCTCCTTGTCAGATGGAAGCAGCAGCACGCACATAGCAGTTTAGCAAGCACTAAAGAGCCACAGAAGAGCGTGGTCTAGCAAAACGGGGCAGGAAAAAGCATTTGTTACGTGTCGCCTAACAACAGGTAGCAGCATAAACCAGATGCGGGTGAAGTTCTTGCAGGTGACACCTAACGTCAAATGAGCAAGCCGGCTTCCCACAGCTACGGTCCTGCCGCAGTCTGAAAGCTTTGCGCACAAGCCGCATGCTAAGTGCCTTCCTTTGCCTTTTGGCAGTGTACGTGCAGTGCCAGCACTAGGCGGGAATGGTCAGTATCCCTCACACACGTTTCGTTGTGCCCCTTGCTAAGCGCTCGGGAGCACTGTTTATGACGAAAGCGGAACACCTCTTGCCGCTCCATTCTCAGAGCTCCTGAGTTAAGCAATCTGCAACTCTTGATACGAATGCCAGAGGAAAACATTTCCAATGTGTCTGGCAAATAGAAACTGAAGGGAGAGAACACCTTTGTCAGGAGCTGGCACCTGCACCTTACACACACACAGATTTGCAGCACATCTAAATGGCCAAGGTCTTTTTTAGGCAAGTTGAAAGCTGCTGTCAGAAGGCTGTGCTCCTTGTCAGATGGAAGCAGCAGCACGCACAGGGCAGTTTGGCAAGCACTAAAGAGCCACAGAAGAGCGTGGTCTAGCAAAACGGGCCAGGAAAAAGCATTTGCTACAGGTGCCCTTTGTGTCACCTAACAACAGGTAGCAGCATAAACCAGATGCAGGTGAAGTTCTTGCAGGCGACATCTAATGTCAAATGAGCAAGCGGGCTTACCACAGCTGCGGTCCTCTGGCAGTCTGAAAGCTTTGCGCAGAGGTGGATGCTAAGCGCCTTCCTTTGCCTTTTGGCAGTGCTCGTGCATTGCCAGCACTAGGCGGGAATGCTCACTATCCCGCACACACGTTTCGTTGTGCCCGTTGCTAAGCGCTCTGGAGCACTGTTTATGACGTAAGCGGAACACCTCTTGCCGTTCCATTCTCAGAGCTCCTGAATTAAGTAATCTACGACTCTTGGTGCGAATGATAGAGGAAAACATTTCCAATGTGTCTGGCAGGGAGAAACTGAACCTGGAGAACACCTTTGTCAGGAGCTTGCACCTGCACCTTACACACACACAGATTTGCATCACATCTAAATGCCCAAGCTCTTTCTTCGACAAGTTGAAAGCAGCTGTCAGAAGGCTGTGCTCCTTGTCAGATGGAAGCAGCAGGACGCACATAGGAGTTTGGCAAGCACTAAAGTGCCACAGAAGAGCGTGGTCTAGCAAAATGAAACAGGAAAAAGCATTTGCTACATGTGCCCTTGTTGTCGCCTATCAACAGGTAGCAGCATAAACCAGATGCGGGTGAAGTTCTTGCAGGTGACATCTAACCTCAAATGAGCAAGCTGGCTTACCACAGCTACGGTCCTCTGGCAGTCTTAAAGCTTTGCGCACAAGCCGGATGCTAAGCGCCTTCCTTTGCCTTTTAGCAGTGTACGTGCATTGCCAGCACTAGGCGGGAATGGTCACTATCCTGCACACACGATTCGTTGTGCTCGGTGCCAAGCGTTCTGGAGCACTGTTTATGACGAAAGAGGAACACCTCTTGCCGCTCCATTCTCAGAGCTCCTGGGTTAAGCAATCTGCAACTTTAGGCGTGAATGCCAGAGGAAAACATTTCCAATGTGTCTGGCAGGGAGAAACTGAACCTGGAGAACACCTTTGTCAGGAGCTTGCACCTGCACCTTACACACACACAGATTTGCATCACATCTAAATGGCCAAGCTCTTTCTTCGACAAGTTGAAAGCTGCTGTCAGAAGGCTGTGCTCCTTGTCAGATGGAAGCAGCAGCACGCACATAGCAGTTTAGCAAGCACTAAAGAGCCACAGAAGAGCGTGGTCTAGCAAAACGGGGCAGGAAAAAGCATTTGTTACGTGTCGCTTAACAACAGGTAGCAGCATAAACCAGATGCGGGTGAAGTTCTTGCAGGTGACACCTAACGTCTAATGAGCAAGCCGGCTTACCACAGCTACGGTCCTCCCGCAGTCTGAAAGCTTTGCGCACAAGCCGCATGCTAAGTGCCTTCCTTTGCCTTTTGGCAGTGTACGTGCAGTGCCAGCACTCGGCGTGAATGGTCACTATCCCACACACACGATTCTTTGTGCCCGGTGACAAGCACTCTGGAGCACTCTTTATGACGAAAGCGGAACACATCTTGCCGCTCCATTCTCAGAGGTCCTGGGTTAGGCAATCTGCGACTCGGCGTGAATGCCAGAGGAAAACATTTCCAATGTGTCTGGCAAATAGAAACTGAACCTGGAGAACACCTTTGTCCGGAGCTTGCACCTGCACCTTACACACACACAGATTTGCAGCACATCTAAATGCCCAAGCTCTTTCTTCGACAAGTTGAAAGCTGCTGTCAGAAGGCTGTGCTCCTTGTCAGATGGAAGCAGCAGCACGCACATAGCAGTTTGGCAAGCACTAAAGACGCACAGAAGAGCGTGGTCTAGCAAAACGGGGCAGGAAAAAGCATTTGCTACGTGTCGCCTAACAACAGGTAGCAGCATAAACCAGATGCAGGTGAGGTTCTTGCAGGCGACATCTAACGTCAAATGAGCAAGCGGGCTTACCACAGCTGCGGTCCTCCGGCACTCTGAAAGCTTTGCGCACAAACCGCATGCTAAGCGCCTTCCTTTGCCTTTTGACAGTGCTCGTGCATTGCCAGCACTAGGCGTGAATGCTCACTATCCCGCACACACGTTTCGTTGTGCCCGTTGCTAAGCGCTCTGGAGCACTGTTTATGACGTAAGCGGAACACCTCTTGCCGTTCCATTCTCAGAGCTCCTGAATTAAGTAATCTGCGACTCTTGGTGCGAATGATAGAGGAAAACATTTCCAATGTGTCTGGCAAGGAGAAACTGAACCTGGAGAACACCTTTGTCAGAAGCTTGACCCTGCACCTTAGACACACAGAGATTTGCATCACATCTAAATGGCCAAGCTCTTTCTTCGACAAGTTGAATGCAGCTGTCAGAAGGCTGTGCTCCTTGTCAGATGGAAGCAGCAGCACGCACATAGGAGTTTGGCAAGCACTAAAGAGCCACAGAAGAGCGTGGTCTAGCAAAACGGCGCAGGAAAAAGCATTTGCTACATGTGCCCTTCGTGTCACCTAAAAACAGGTAGCAGCATAAACCAGATGCGGGTGAAGTTCTTGCGGGTGACGTTCTTGCAGGCGACATCTAATGTCAAATGAGCAAGCGGGCTTACCACAGCTGCGGTCCTCCGGCACTCTGAAAGCTTTGCGCACAAACCGCATGCTAAGGGCCTTCCTTTGACTTTCGGCAGTGCTCGTGCCTTGCCAGCACTAGGCGGGAATGGTCACTATCCCGCACACACGTTTCGTTGTGCCCGTTGCTAAGCGCTCTGGAGCACTGTTTATGACGTAAGCGGAACACCTCTTGCCGTTCCATTCTCAGAGCTCCTGAGTTAAGTAATCTGCGACTCTTGGTGCGAATGATAGAGGAAAACATTTCCAATGTGTCTGGCAGGGAGAAACTGAACCTGGAGAAAACCTTTGTCAGGAGCTTGCACCTGCACTTTACACACACACAGATTTGCATCACATCTAAATGGCCAAGCTCTTTCTTAGGCAAGTTGAAAGCTGCTGTCAGAAGGCTGTGTTCCTTGACAGATGGAAGCAGCAGCACGCACATAGGAGTTTGGCAAGCACTAAAGTGCCACAGAAGAGCGTGGTCTAGCAAAATGAAACAGGAAAAAGCATTTGCTACATGTGCCCTTGTTGTCGCCTAACAACAGGTAGCAGCATAAACCAGATGCAGGTGAAGTTCTTGCAGGTGACATCTAACATCAAATGAGCAAGCGGGCTTACCACAGCTGCGGACCTCTGGCAGTCTGAAAGTTTTGCGCACAAGCCGGATGCTAAGCGCCTTCATTTGACCTTTGGCAGTGCCCGTGCATTGCCAGCACTAGGCGGGAAAGGTCACTATCCCGCACACACGTTTCGTTGTGCCCGTTGCTAAGCGTTCTGGAGCACTGTTTATGACGAAAGAGGAACACCTCTTGCCGCTCCATTCTCAGAGCTCCTGGGTTAAGCAATCTGCAACTCTTGATACGAATGCCAGAGGAAAACATTTCCAATGTGTCTGGCAAATAGAAACTGAAGGGAGAGAACACCTTTGTCAGGAGCTTGACCCTGCACCTTACACACACACAGATTTGCAGCACATCTAAATGGCCAAGCTCTTTCTTAGGCAAGTTGAAAGCTGCTGTCAGAAGGCTGTGCTCCTTGTCAGATGGAAGCAGCAGCACGCACATAGCAGTTTGGCAAGCACTAAAGTGCCATAGAAGAGCGTGGTCTAGCAAAATTAAACAGGAAAAAGCATTTGCTACGTGTCGCCTAACAACAGGTAGCAGCATAAACCAGATGCGGGTGAAGTTCTTGCAGGTGACATCTAACGTCAAATGAGCAAGCCGGCTTACCACAGCTGCGGTCCTCTGGCAGTCTGAAAGCTTTGCGCAGAAGTCGGATGCTAAGCGCTTTCCTTTGCCTTTTGGCAGTGCTCGTGCATTGCCAGCACTAGGCGTGAATGCTCACTATCCCGCACACACGATTCTTTGTGCCCGGTGACAAGCACTCTGGAGCACTCTTTATGACGAAAGCGGAACACATCTTGCCGCTCCATTCTCAGAGGTCCTGGGTTAGGCAATCTGCGACTCTTGGCGTGAATGCCAGAGGAAAACATTTCCAATGTGTCTGGCAAATAGAAATTGAACCTGGAGAACACCTTTGTCCGGAGCTTCCACCTGCACCTTACACACACACAGATTTGCATCACATCTAAATGCCCAAGCTCTTTCTTAGACAAGTTGAAAACTGCTGTCAGAAGGCTGTGCTCCTTGTCAGATGGAAGCAGCAGCACGCACATAGCAGTTTGGCAAGCACTAAAGAGGCACAGAAGAGCGTGGTCTAGCAAAACGGGGCAGGAAAAAGCATTTGCTACGTGTCGGCTAACAACAGGTAGCAGCATAAACCAGATGCGGGTGAAGTTCTTGCAGGTGACATCTAACGTCAAATGAGCAAGCGGGCTTACCACAGCTGCGGTCCTCCGGCACTCTGAAAGCTTTGCGCACAAACCGCATGCTAAGTGCCTTCCTTTGCCTTTTGACAGTGCTCGTGCATTGCCAGCACTAGGCGGGAATGGTCACTATCCCGCACACACGTTTCGTTGTGCCCCTTGCTAAGCGCTCTGGAGCACTGTTTATGACGAAAGCGGAACACCTCTTGCCGCTCCATTCTCAGAGCTCTTGGGTTAAGCAATCTGCAACTCTTGATACGAATGCCAGAGGAAAACATTTCCAATGTGTCTGGCAAATAGAAACTGAAGGGAGAGAAAACCTTTGTCAGGAGCTTGCACCTGCACTTTACACACACACAGATTTGCATCACATCTAAATGGCCAAGCTCTTTCTTAGGCAAGTTGAAAGCTGCTGTCAGAAGGCTGTGCTCCTTGTCAGATGGAAGCAGCAGCACGCACATAGCAGTTTGGCAAGCACTAAAGAGCCACAGAAGAGCGTGGTCTAGCAAAACGGGGCAGGAAAAAGCATTTGCTACATGTGCCCTTTGTGTCGCCTAAGAACAGGTAGCAGCATAAACCAGATGCAGGTGAAGTTCTTGCGGGTGACGTTCTTGCAGGCGACATCTAATGTCAAATGAGCAAGCGGGCTTACCACAGCTGCGGTCCTCCGGCACTCTGAAAGCTTTGCGCACAAACCGCATGCTAAGCGCCTTCCTTTGCCTTTCGGCAGTGCTCGTGCCTTGCCAGCACTAGGCGGGAATGGTCACTATCCCGCACACACGTTTCGTTGTGCCCGTTGCTAAGCGCTCTGGAGCACTGTTTATGACGTAAGCGGAACACCTCTTGCCGTTCCATTCTCAGAGCTCCTGAGTTAAGTATTCTGCGACTCTTGGTGCGAATGCCAGTGGAAAACATTTCCAATGTGTCTGGCAGGGAGAAACTGAACCTGGAGAAAACCTTTGTCAGGAGCTTGCACCTGCACTTTACACACACACAGATTTGCATCACATCTAAATGGCCAAGCTCTTTCTTAGGCAAGTTGAAAGCTGCTGTCAGAAGGCTGTGTTCCTTGACAGATGGAAGCAGCAGCACGCACATAGCAGTTTGGCAAGCACTAAAGAGCAACAGAAGAGCGTGGTCTAGCAAAACGGGGCAGGAAAAAGCATTTGTTACGTGTCGCCTAACAACAGGTAGCAGCATAAACCAGATGCAGGTGAAGTTCTTGCAGGTGACACCTAACGTCTAATGAGCAAGCCGGCTTACCAGAGCTACGGTCCTCCCGCAGTCTGAAAGCTTTGCGCACAAGCCGCATGCTAAGTGCCTTCCTTTGCCTTTTGGCAGTGCCCGTGCATTGCCAGCACTAAGCGTGAATGGTCACTATCCCGCACACACGATTCATTGTGCCCGTTCCCAAGAGCTCTGGAGCACTGTTTATGACGAAAGCGGAACACCTCTTGCCGCTCCATTCTCAGAGCTCCTGGGTTAAGCAATCTGCAACTCTTGATTCGAATGCCAGAGGAAAACATTTCCAATGTGTCTGGCAAATAGAAACTGAAGGGAGAGAAAACCTTTGTCAGGAGCTTGCACCTGCACCTTACACACACACAGATTTGCATCACATCTAAATGGCCAAGCTCTTAGGCAAGTTGAAAGCTGCTGTCAGAAGGCTGTGCTCCTTGTCAGATGGAAGCAGCAGCAGGCACAGAGGAGTTTGGCAAGCACTAAACAGCCACAGAAGAGCGTGGTCTAGCAAAATGAAACAGGAAAAAGCATTTGCTACAGGTGCCCTTCGTGTCACCTAACAACAGGTAGCAGCATAAACCAGATGCAGGTGAAGTTCTTGCAGGCGACATCTAATGTAAAATGAGCAAGCGGGCTTACCACAGCTGCGGTCCTCTGGCAGTCTGAAAGCTTTGCGCAGAAGTCGGATGCTAAGCGCCTTCCTTTGCCTTTTGGCAGTGCTCGTGCATTGCCAGCACTAGGCGTGAATGGTCACTATCCCGCACACACGTTTCGTTGTGCCCATTGCTCAGCGCTCTGGAGCACTGTTTATGACGTAAGCGGAACACCTCTTGCCGTTCCATTCTCAGAGCTCCTGAATTAAGTAATCTACGACTCTTGGTGCGAATGCCAGTGGAAAACATTTCCAATGTGTCTGGCATGGAGAAACTGAACCTGGAGAACACCTTTGTCAGGAGCTTGCACCTGCACCTTACACACACACAGATTTGCATCACATCTAAATGCCCAAGCTCTTTCTTAGGCAAGTTGAAAGCTGCTGTCAGAAGGCTGTGCTCCTTGTCAGATGGAAGCAGCAGCACGCACATAGCAGTTTGGCAAGCACTAAAGAGCCACAGAAGAGCGTGGTCTAGCAAAATGAAACAGGAAAAAGCATTTGCTACAGGTGCCCTTCGTGTCACCTAACAACAGGTAGCAGCATAAACCAGATGCAGGTGAAGTTCTTGCAGGCGACATCTAATGTAAAATGAGCAAGCGGGCTTACCACAGCTGCGGTCCTCTGGCAGTCTGAAAGCTTTGCGCAGAAGTCGGATGCTAAGCGCCTTCCTTTGCCTTTTGGCAGTGCTCGTGCATTGCCAGCACTAGGCGTGAATGGTCACTATCCCGCACACACGTTTCGTTGTGCCCATTGTTCAGCGCTCTGGAGCACTGTTTATGACGTAAGCGGAACACCTCTTGCCGTTCCATTCTCAGAGCTCCTGAATTAAGTAATCTACGACTCTTGGTGCGAATGATAGAGGAAAACATTTCCAATGTGTCTGGCATGGAGAAACTGAACCTGGAGAACACCTTTGTCAGGAGCTTGCACCTGCACCTTACACACACACAGATTTGCATCACATCTAAATGCCCAAGCTCTTTCTTCGACAAGTTGAAAGCAGCTGTCAGAAGGCTGTGCTCCTTGTCAGATGGAAGCAGCAGCACGCACATAGGAGTTTGGCAAGCTCTAAAGTGCCACAGAAGAGCGTGGTCTAGTAAAATGAAACAGGAAAAAGCATTTGCTACATGTGCCTTTGTTGTCGCCTAATAACAGGTAGCAGCATAAACCAGATGCGGGTGAAGTTCTTGCAGGTGACACCTAACGTCTAAGGAGCAAGCCGGCTTACCAAGAGCTACGGTCCTCCCGCAGTCTGAAAGCTTTGCGCACAAGCCACATGCTAAGTGCCTTCCTTTGACTTTTGGCAGTGCTCGTGTATTGCCAGCACTAAGCGTGAATGGTCACTATCCCGCACACACGATTCATTGTGCCCGTTCCCAAGAGCTCTGGAGCACTGTTTATGACGAAAGCGGAACACCTCTTGCCGCTCCATTCTCAGAGCACCTGAGTTAAGCAATCTGCAACTCTTGATACAAATACCAGAGGAAAACATTTCCAATGTGTCTGGCAAATAGAAACGGAAGGGAGAGAACATCTTTGTCAGGAGCTGGCACCTGCACCTTACACACACACAGATTTGCAGCACATCTAAATGGCCAAGGTCTTTTTTAGGCAAGTTGAAAGCTGCTGTCAGAAGGCTGTGCTCCTTGTCAGATGGAAGCAGCAGCACGCACAGGGCAGTTTGGCAAGCACTAAAGAGCCACAGAAGAGCGTGGTCTAGCAAAACGGGGCAGGAAAAAGCATTTGTTACGTGTCGCCTAACAACAGGTAGCAGCATAAACCAGATGCGGGTGAAGTTCTTGCAGGTGACACCTAACGTCTAATGAGCAAGCTGGCTTACCACAGCTACGGTCCTCTGGCAGTCTTAAAGCTTTGCGCACAAGCCGGATGCTAAGCGCCTTCCTTTGCCTTTTAGCAGTGTACGTGCATTGCCAGCACTAGGCGGGAATGGTCACTATCCTGCACACACGATTCGTTGTGCTCGGTGCCAAGCGTTCGGGAGCACTGTTTATGACGAAAGAGGAACACCTCTTGCCGCTCCATTCTCAGAGCTCCTGGGTTAAGCAATCTGCAACTCTAGGCGTGAATGCCAGAGGAAAACCTTTCCAATGTGTCTGGCAGGGAGAAACTGAACCTGGAGAACACCTTTGTCAGGAGCTTGCACCTGCACCTTACACACACACAGATTTGCATCACATCTAAATGCCCAAGCTCTTTCTTCGACAAGTTGAAAGCTGCTGTCAGAAGGCTGTGCTCCTTGTCAGATGGAAGCAGCAGCACGCACATAGCAGTTTAGCAAGCACTAAAGAGCCACAGAAGAGCGTGGTCTAGCAAAACGGGCCAGGAAAAAGCATTTGCTACGTGTCGCCTAACAACAGGTAGCAGCATAAACCAGATGCAGGTGAAGTTCTTGCAGGTGACACCTAACGTCTAATGAGCAAGCCGGCTTACCAGAGCTACGGTCCTCCCGCAGTCTGAAAGCTTTGCGCACAAGCCGCATGCTAAGTGCCTTCCTTTGCCTTTTGGCAGTGTACGTGCAGTGCCAGCACTAAGCGTGAATGGTCACTATCCCGCACACACGATTCATTGTGCCCGTTCCCAAGAGCTCTGGAGCACTGTTTATGACGAAAGCGGAACACCTCTTGCCGCTCCATTCTCAGAGCTCCTGGGTTAAGCAATCTGCAACTCTTGATTCGAATGCCAGAGGAAAACATTTCCAATGTGTCTGGCAAATAGAAACTGAAGGGAGAGAAAACCTTTGTCAGGAGCTTGCACCTGCACCTTACACACACACAGATTTGCATCACATCTAAATGGCCAAGCTCTTAGGCAAGTTGAAAGCTGCTGTCAGAAGGCTGTGCTCCTTGTCAGATGGAAGCAGCAGCAGGCACAGAGGAGTTTGGCAAGCACTAAACAGCCACAGAAGAGCGTGGTCTAGCAAAATGAAACAGGAAAAAGCATTTGCTACAGGTGCCCTTCGTGTCACCTAACAACAGGTAGCAGCATAAACCAGATGCAGGTGAAGTTCTTGCAGGCGACATCTAATGTAAAATGAGCAAGCGGGCTTACCACAGCTGCGGTCCTCTGGCAGTCTGAAAGCTTTGCGCAGAAGTCGGATGCTAAGCGCCTTCCTTTGCCTTTTGGCAGTGCTCGTGCATTGCCAGCACTAGGCGTGAATGGTCACTATCCCGCACACACGTTTCGTTGTGCCCATTGCTCAGCGCTCTGGAGCACTGTTTATGACGTAAGCGGAACACCTCTTGCCGTTCCATTCTCAGAGCTCCTGAATTAAGTAATCTACGACTCTTGGTGCGAATGCCAGTGGAAAACATTTCCAATGTGTCTGGCATGGAGAAACTGAACCTGGAGAACACCTTTGTCAGGAGCTTGCACCTGCACCTTACACACACACAGATTTGCATCACATCTAAATGCCCAAGCTCTTTCTTAGGCAAGTTGAAAGCTGCTGTCAGAAGGCTGTGCTCCTTGTCAGATGGAAGCAGCAGCACGCACATAGCAGTTTGGCAAGCACTAAAGAGCCACAGAAGAGCGTGGTCTAGCAAAATGAAACAGGAAAAAGCATTTGCTACAGGTGCCCTTCGTGTCACCTAACAACAGGTAGCAGCATAAACCAGATGCAGGTGAAGTTCTTGCAGGCGACATCTAATGTAAAATGAGCAAGCGGGCTTACCACAGCTGCGGTCCTCTGGCAGTCTGAAAGCTTTGCGCAGAAGTCGGATGCTAAGCGCCTTCCTTTGCCTTTTGGCAGTGCTCGTGCATTGCCAGCACTAGGCGTGAATGGTCACTATCCCGCACACACGTTTCGTTGTGCCCATTGCTCAGCGCTCTGGAGCACTGTTTATGACGTAAGCGGAACACCTCTTGCCGTTCCATTCTCAGAGCTCCTGAATTAAGTAATCTACGACTCTTGGTGCGAATGATAGAGGAAAACATTTCCAATGTGTCTGGCATGGAGAAACTGAACCTGGAGAACACCTTTGTCAGGAGCTTGCACCTGCACCTTACACACACACAGATTTGCATCACATCTAAATGCCCAAGCTCTTTCTTCGACAAGTTGAAAGCAGCTGTCAGAAGGCTGTGCTCCTTGTCAGATGGAAGCAGCAGCACGCACATAGGAGTTTGGCAAGCTCTAAAGTGCCACAGAAGAGCGTGGTCTAGTAAAATGAAACAGGAAAAAGCATTTGCTACATGTGCCTTTGTTGTCGCCTAATAACAGGTAGCAGCATAAACCAGATGCGGGTGAAGTTCTTGCAGGTGACACCTAACGTCTAAGGAGCAAGCCGGCTTACCAAGAGCTACGGTCCTCCCGCAGTCTGAAAGCTTTGCGCACAAGCCACATGCTAAGTGCCTTCCTTTGACTTTTGGCAGTGCTCGTGTATTGCCAGCACTAAGCGTGAATGGTCACTATCCCGCACACACGATTCATTGTGCCCGTTCCCAAGAGCTCTGGAGCACTGTTTATGACGAAAGCGGAACACCTCTTGCCGCTCCATTCTCAGAGCACCTGAGTTAAGCAATCTGCAACTCTTGATACAAATACCAGAGGAAAACATTTCCAATGTGTCTGGCAAATAGAAACGGAAGGGAGAGAACATCTTTGTCAGGAGCTGGCACCTGCACCTTACACACACACAGATTTGCAGCACATCTAAATGGCCAAGGTCTTTTTTAGGCAAGTTGAAAGCTGCTGTCAGAAGGCTGTGCTCCTTGTCAGATGGAAGCAGCAGCACGCACAGGGCAGTTTGGCAAGCACTAAAGAGCCACAGAAGAGCGTGGTCTAGCAAAACGGGGCAGGAAAAAGCATTTGTTACGTGTCGCCTAACAACAGGTAGCAGCATAAACCAGATGCGGGTGAAGTTCTTGCAGGTGACACCTAACGTCTAATGAGCAAGCTGGCTTACCACAGCTACGGTCCTCTGGCAGTCTTAAAGCTTTGCGCACAAGCCGGATGCTAAGCGCCTTCCTTTGCCTTTTAGCAGTGTACGTGCATTGCCAGCACTAGGCGGGAATGGTCACTATCCTGCACACACGATTCGTTGTGCTCGGTGCCAAGCGTTCTGGAGCACTGTTTATGACGAAAGAGGAACACCTCTTGCCGCTCCATTCTCAGAGCTCCTGGGTTAAGCAATCTGCAACTCTAGGCGTGAATGCCAGAGGAAAACCTTTCCAATGTGTCTGGCAGGGAGAAACTGAACCTGGAGAACACCTTTGTCAGGAGCTTGCACCTGCACCTTACACACACACAGATTTGCATCACATCTAAATGCCCAAGCTCTTTCTTCGACAAGTTGAAAGCTGCTGTCAGAAGGCTGTGCTCCTTGTCAGATGGAAGCAGCAGCACGCACATAGCAGTTTAGCAAGCACTAAAGAGCCACAGAAGAGCGTGGTCTAGCAAAACGGGCCAGGAAAAAGCATTTGCTACGTGTCGCCTAACAACAGGTAGCAGCATAAACCAGATGCAGGTGAGGTTCTTGCAGGCGACATCTAACGTCAAATGAGCAAGCGGGCTTACCACAGCTGCGGTCCTCCGGCACTCTGAAAGCTTTGCGCACAAACCGCATGCTAAGCGCCTTCCTTTGCCTTTTGACAGTGCTCGTGCATTGCCAGCACTAGGCGTGAATGCTCACTATCCCGCACACACGTTTCGTTGTGCCCGTTCCCAATAGCTCTGGAGCACTGTTTATGACGTAAGCGGAACACCTCTTGCCGTTCCATTCTCAGAGCTCCTGAATTAAGTAATCTGCGACTCTTGGTGCGAATGATAGAGGAAAACATTTCCAATGTGTCTGGCAAGGAGAAACTGAACCTGGAGAACACCTTTGTCAGAAGCTTGACCCTGCACCTTAGACACACAGAGATTTGCATCACATCTAAATGGCCAAGCTCTTTCTTCGACAAGTTGAATGCAGCTGTCAGAAGGCTGTGCTCCTTGTCAGATGGAAGCAGCAGCACGCACATAGGAGTTTGGCAAGCACTAAAGAGCCACAGAAGAGCGTGGTCTAGCAAAACGGCGCAGGAAAAAGCATTTGCTACATGTGCCCTTCGTGTCACCTAAAAACAGGTAGCAGCATAAACCAGATGCGGGTGAAGTTCTTGCAGGTGACATCTAACGTCAAATGAGCAAGCGGGCTTACCACAGCTGCGGTACTCTGGCAGTCTGAAAGCTTTGCGCACAAGCCGGATGCTAAGCGCCTTCCTTTGCCTTTTAGCAGTGCTCGTGCATTGCCAGCACTAGGCGGGAATGGTCACTATCCTGCACACACGATTCGTTGTACTCGGTGCCAAGCGTTCTGGAGCACTGTTTATGACGAAAGAGGAACACATCTTGCCGCTCCATTCTCAGAGGTCCTGGGTTAGGCAATCTGCGACTCTTGGCGTGAATGCCAGAGGAAAACATTTCCAATGTGTCTGGCAAATAGAAATTGAACCTGGAGAACACCTTTGTCCGGAGCTTCCACCTGCACCTTACACACACACAGATTTGCATCACATCTAAATGCCCAAGCTCTTTCTTAGACAAGTTGAAAGCTGCTGTCAGAAGGCTGTGCTCCTTGTCAGATGGAAGCAGCAGCACGCACATAGCAGTTTGGCAAGCACTAAAGAGGCACAGAAGAGCGTGGTCTAGCAAAACGGGGCAGGAAAAAGCATTTGCTACGTGTCGGCTAACAACAGGTAGCAGCATAAACCAGATGCGGGTGAAGTTCTTGCAGGTGACATCTAACGTCAAATGAGCAAGCGGGCTTACCACAGCTGCGGTCCTCCGGCACTCTGAAAGCTTTGCGCACAAACCGCATGCTAAGTGCCTTCCTTTGCCTTTTGACAGTGCTCGTGCATTGCCAGCACTAGGCGGGAATGGTCACTATCCCGCACACACGTTTCGTTGTGCCCCTTGCTAAGCGCTCTGGAGCACTGTTTATGACGAAAGCGGAACACCTCTTGCCGCTCCATTCTCAGAGCTCTTGGGTTAAGCAATCTGCAACTCTTGATACGAATGCCAGAGGAAAACATTTCCAATGTGTCTGGCAAATAGAAACTGAAGGGAGAGAAAACCTTTGTCAGGAGCTTGCACCTGCACTTTACACACACACAGATTTGCATCACATCTAAATGGCCAAGCTCTTTCTTAGGCAAGTTGAAAGCTGCTGTCAGAAGGCTGTGCTCCTTGTCAGATGGAAGCAGCAGTACGCACATAGCAGTTTGGCAAGCACTAAAGAGCCACAGAAGAGCGTGGTCTAGCAAAATGGGGCAGGAAAAAGCATTTGCTACATGTGCCCTTTGTGTCGCCTAAGAACAGGTAGCAGCATAAACCAGATGCAGGTGAAGTTCTTGCGGGTGACGTTCTTGCAGGCGACATCTAATGTCAAATGAGCAAGCGGGCTTACCACAGCTGCGGTCCTCCGGCACTCTGAAAGCTTTGCGCACAAACCGCATGCTAAGGGCCTTCCTTTGACTTTCGGCAGTGCTCGTGCCTTGCCAGCACTAGGCGGGAATGGTCACTATCCCGCACACACGTTTCGTTGTGCCCGTTGCTAAGCGCTCTGGAGCACTGTTTATGACGTAAGCGGAACACCTCTTGCCGTTCCATTCTCAGAGCTCCTGAATTAAGTAATCTGCGACTCTTGGTGCGAATGATAGAGGAAAACATTTCCAATGTGTCTGGCAGGGAGAAACTGAACCTGGAGAAAACCTTTGTCAGGAGCTTGCACCTGCACTTTACACACACACAGATTTGCATCACATCTAAATGGCCAAGCTCTTTCTTAGGCAAGTTGAAAGCTGCTGTCAGAAGGCTGTGTTCCTTGACAGATGGAAGCAGCAGCACGCACATAGCAGTTTGGCAAGCACTAAAGAGCAACAGAAGAGCGTGGTCTAGCAAAACGGGGCAGGAAAAAGCATTTGCTACGTGTCGCCTAACAACAGGTAGCAGCATAAACCAGATGCAGGTGAAGTTCTTGAAGGTGACACCTAACGTCTAATGAGCAAGCCGGCTTACCAGAGCTACGGTCCTCCCGCAGTCTGAAAGCTTTGCGCACAAGCCGCATGCTAAGTGCCTTCCTTTGACTTTTGGCAGTGCTCGTGCATTGCCAGCACTAAGCGTGAATGGTCACTATCCCGCACACACGATTCATTGTGCCCGTTCCCAATAGCTCTGGAGCACTGTTTATGACGAAAGCGGAACACCTCTTGCCGCTCCATTCTCAGAGTTCCTGGGTTAAGCAATCTGCAACTCTTGATACGAATGCCAGAGGAAAACATTTCCAATGTGTCTGGCAAATAGAAACTGAAGGGAGAGAAAACCTTTGTCAGGAGCTTGCACCTGCACTTTACACACACACAGATTTGCATCACATCCAAATGGCCAAGCTCTTTCTTCGACAAGTTGAAAGCTGCTGTCAGAAGGCTGTGCTCCTTGTCAGATGGAAGCAGCAGCACGCACATAGGAGTTTGGCAAGCACTAAAGTGCCACAGAAGAGCGTGGTCTAGCAAAATGAAACAGGAAAAAGCATTTGCTACATGTGCCCTTGTTGTCGCCTAACAACAGGTAGCAGCATAAACCAGATGCAGGTGAAGTTCTTGCAGGTGACATCTAACATCAAATGAGCAAGCGGGCTTACCACAGCTGCGGACCTCTGGCAGTCTGAAAGTTTTGCGCACAAGCCGGATGCTAAGCGCCTTCCTTTGACTTTTGGCAGTGCCCGTGCATTGCCAGCACTAGGCGGGAAAGGTCACTATCCCGCACACACGTTTCGTTGTGCCCGTTGCTAAGCGCTCTGGAGCACTGTTTATGACGTAAGCGGAACACCTCTTGCCGTTCCATTCTCAGAGCTCCTGAGTTAAGTAATCTGCGACTCTTGGTGCGAATGATAGAGGAAAACATTTCCAATGTGTCTGGCAAGGAGAAACTGAACCTGGAGAACACCTTTGTCAGAAGCTTGACCCTGCACCTTAGACACACACAGATTTGCATCACATCTAAATGGCCAAGCTCTTTCTTCGACAAGTTGAATGCAGCTGTCAGAAGGCTGTGCTCCTTGTCAGATGGAAGCAGCAGCACGCACATAGGAGTTTGGCAAGCACTAAAGAGCCACAGAAGAGCGTGGTCTAGCAAAACGGCGCAGGAAAAAGCATTTGCTACATGTGCCCTTTGTGTCACCTAAAAACAGGTAGCAGCATAAACCAGATGCGGGTGAAGTTCTTGCAGGCGACATCTAATGTCAAATGAGCAAGCGGGCTTACCACAGCTGCGGTACTCTGGCAGTCTGAAAGCTTTGCGCACAAGCCGGATGCTAAGCGCCTTCCTTTGCCTTTTAGCAGTGCTCGTGCATTGCCAGCACTAGGCGGGAATGGTCACTATCCTGCACACACGATTCGTTGTACTCGGTGCCAAGCGTTCTGGAGCACTGTTTATGACGAAAGAGGAACACCTCTTGCCGCTCCATTCTCAGAGCTCCTGGGTTAAGCAATCTGCAACTCTTGATACGAATGCCAGAGGAAAACATTTCCAATGTGTCTGGCAAATAGAAACTGAAGGGAGAGAACACCTTTGTCAGGAGCTTGACCCTGCACCTTACACACACACAGATTTGCAGCACATCTAAATGGCCAAGCTCTTTCTTAGGCAAGTTGAAAGCTGCTGTCAGAAGGCTGTGCTCCTTGTCAGATGGAAGCAGCAGCACGCACATAGCAGTTTGGCAAGCACTAAAGTGCCATAGAAGAGCGTGGTCTAGCAAAATTAAACAGGAAAAAGCATTTGCTACGTGTCGCCTAACAACAGGTAGCAGCATAAACCAGATGCGGGTGAAGTTCTTGCAGGTGACATCTAACGTCAAATGAGCAAGCCGGCTTACCACAGCTGCGGTCCTCTGGCAGTCTGAAAGCTTTGCGCAGAAGTCGGATGCTAAGCGCTTTCCTTTGCCTTTTGGCAGTGCTCGTGCATTGCCAGCACTAGGCGTGAATGCTCACTATCCCGCACACACGATTCTTTGTGCCCGGTGACAAGCACTCTGGAGCACTCTTTATGACGAAAGCGGAACACATCTTGCCGCTCCATTCTCAGAGGTCCTGGGTTAGGCAATCTGCGACTCTTGGCGTGAATGCCAGAGGAAAACATTTCCAATGTGTCTGGCAAATAGAAATTGAACCTGGAGAACACCTTTGTCCGGAGCTTCCACCTGCACCTTACACACACACAGATTTGCATCACATCTAAATGCCCAAGCTCTTTCTTAGACAAGTTGAAAACTGCTGTCAGAAGGCTGTGCTCCTTGTCAGATGGAAGCAGCAGCACGCACATAGCAGTTTGGCAAGCACTAAAGAGGCACAGAAGAGCGTGGTCTAGCAAAACGGGGCAGGAAAAAGCATTTGCTACGTGTCGGCTAACAACAGGTAGCAGCATAAACCAGATGCGGGTGAAGTTCTTGCAGGTGACATGTAACGTCAAATGAGCAAGCGGGCTTACCACAGCTGCGGTCCTCCGGCACTCTGAAAGCTTTGCGCACAAACCGCATGCTAAGTGCCTTCCTTTGCCTTTTGACAGTGCTCGTGCATTGCCAGCACTAGGCGGGAATGGTCACTATCCCGCACACACGTTTCGTTGTGCCCCTTGCTAAGCGCTCTGGAGCACTGTTTATGACGAAAGCGGAACACCTCTTGCCGCTCCATTCTCAGAGCTCTTGGGTTAAGCAATCTGCAACTCTTGATACGAATGCCAGAGGAAAACATTTCCAATGTGTCTGGCAAATAGAAACTGAAGGGAGAGAAAACCTTTGTCAGGAGCTTGCACCTGCACTTTACACACACACAGATTTGCATCACATCTAAATGGCCAAGCTCTTTCTTAGGCAAGTTGAAAGCTGCTGTCAGAAGGCTGTGCTCCTTGTCAGATGGAAGCAGCAGCACGCACATAGCAGTTTGGCAAGCACTAAAGAGCCACAGAAGAGCGTGGTCTAGCAAAACGGGGCAGGAAAAAGCATTTGCTACATGTGCCCTTTGTGTCGCCTAAGAACAGGTAGCAGCATAAACCAGATGCAGGTGAAGTTCTTGCGGGTGACGTTCTTGCAGGCGACATCTAATGTCAAATGAGCAAGCGGGCTTACCACAGCTGCGGTCCTCCGGCACTCTGAAAGCTTTGCGCACAAACCGCATGCTAAGCGCCTTCCTTTGCCTTTCGGCAGTGCTCGTGCCTTGCCAGCACTAGGCGGGAATGGTCACTATCCCGCACACACGTTTCGTTGTGCCCGTTGCTAAGCGCTCTGGAGCACTGTTTATGACGTAAGCGGAACACCTCTTGCCGTTCCATTCTCAGAGCTCCTGAGTTAAGTAATCTGCGACTCTTGGTGCGAATGCCAGTGGAAAACATTTCCAATGTGTCTGGCAGGGAGAAACTGAACCTGGAGAAAACCTTTGTCAGGAGCTTGCACCTGCACTTTACACACACACAGATTTGCATCACATCTAAATGGCCAAGCTCTTTCTTAGGCAAGTTGAAAGCTGCTGTCAGAAGGCTGTGTTCCTTGACAGATGGAAGCAGCAGCACGCACATAGCAGTTTGGCAAGCACTAAAGAGCAACAGAAGAGCGTGGTCTAGCAAAACGGGGCAGGAAAAAGCATTTGTTACGTGTCGCCTAACAACAGGTAGCAGCATAAACCAGATGCAGGTGAAGTTCTTGCAGGTGACACCTAACGTCTAATGAGCAAGCCGGCTTACCAGAGCTACGGTCCTCCCGCAGTCTGAAAGCTTTGCGCACAAGCCGCATGCTAAGTGCCTTCCTTTGCCTTTTGGCAGTGCCCGTGCATTGCCAGCACTAAGCGTGAATGGTCACTATCCCGCACACACGATTCATTGTGCCCGTTCCCAAGAGCTCTGGAGCACTGTTTATGACGAAAGCGGAACACCTCTTGCCGCTCCATTCTCAGAGCTCCTGGGTTAAGCAATCTGCAACTCTTGATTCGAATGCCAGAGGAAAACATTTCCAATGTGTCTGGCAAATAGAAACTGAAGGGAGAGAAAACCTTTGTCAGGAGCTTGCACCTGCACCTTACACACACACAGATTTGCATCACATCTAAATGGCCAAGCTCTTAGGCAAGTTGAAAGCTGCTGTCAGAAGGCTGTGCTCCTTGTCAGATGGAAGCAGCAGCAGGCACAGAGGAGTTTGGCAAGCACTAAACAGCCACAGAAGAGCGTGGTCTAGCAAAATGAAACAGGAAAAAGCATTTGCTACAGGTGCCCTTCGTGTCACCTAACAACAGGTAGCAGCATAAACCAGATGCAGGTGAAGTTCTTGCAGGCGACATCTAATGTAAAATGAGCAAGCGGGCTTACCACAGCTGCGGTCCTCTGGTAGTCTGAAAGCTTTGCGCAGAAGTCGGATGCTAAGCGCCTTCCTTTGCCTTTTGGCAGTGCTCGTGCATTGCCAGCACTAGGCGTGAATGGTCACTATCCCGCACACACGTTTCGTTGTGCCCATTGCTCAGCGCTCTGGAGCACTGTTTATGACGTAAGCGGAACACCTCTTGCCGTTCCATTCTCAGAGCTCCTGAATTAAGTAATCTACGACTCTTGGTGCGAATGCCAGTGGAAAACATTTCCAATGTGTCTGGCATGGAGAAACTGAACCTGGAGAACACCTTTGTCAGGAGCTTGCACCTGCACCTTACACACACACAGATTTGCATCACATCTAAATGCCCAAGCTCTTTCTTCGACAAGTTGAAAGCAGCTGTCAGAAGGCTGTGCTCCTTGTCAGATGGAAGCAGCAGCACGCACATAGGAGTTTGGCAAGCTCTAAAGTGCCACAGAAGAGCGTGGTCTAGTAAAATGAAACAGGAAAAAGCATTTGCTACATGTGCCTTTGTTGTCGCCTAATAACAGGTAGCAGCATAAACCAGATGCGGGTGAAGTTCTTGCAGGTGACAACTAACGTCTAAGGAGCAAGCCGGCTTACCAAGAGCTACGGTCCTCCCGCAGTCTGAAAGCTTTGCGCACAAGCCGGATGCTAAGCGCCTTCCTTTGACTTTTGGCAGTGCTCGTGCATTGCCAGCACTAAGCGTGAATGGTCACTATCCCGCACACACGATTCATTGTGCCCGTTCCCAAGAGCTCTGGAGCACTGTTTATGACGAAAGCGGAACACCTCTTGCCGCTCCATTCTCAGAGCACCTGAGTTAAGCAATCTGCAACTCTTGATACAAATACCAGAGGAAAACATTTCCAATGTGTCTGGCAAATAGAAACGGAAGGGAGAGAACACCTTTGTCAGGAGCTGGCACCTGCACCTTACACACACACAGATTTGCAGCACATCTAAATGGCCAAGGTCTTTTTTAGGCAAGTTGAAAGCTGCTGTCAGAAGGCTGTGCTCCTTGTCAGATGGAAGCAGCAGCACGCACAGGGCAGTTTGGCAAGCACTAAAGAGCCACAGAAGAGCGTGGTCTAGCAAAACGGGGCAGGAAAAAGCATTTGTTACGTGTCGCCTAACAACAGGTAGCAGCATAAACCAGATGCGGGTGAAGTTCTTGCAGGTGACACCTAACGTCTAATGAGCAAGCTGGCTTACCACAGCTACGGTCCTCTGGCAGTCTTAAAGCTTTGCGCACAAGCCGGATGCTAAGCGCCTTCCTTTGCCTTTTAGCAGTGTACGTGCATTGCCAGCACTAGGCGGGAATGGTCACTATCCTGCACACACGATTCGTTGTGCTCGGTGCCAAGCGTTCTGGAGCACTGTTTATGACGAAAGAGGAACACCTCTTGCCGCTCCATTCTCAGAGCTCCTGGGTTAAGCAATCTGCAACTCTAGGCGTGAATGCCAGAGGAAAACCTTTCCAATGTGTCTGGCAGGGAGAAACTGAACCTGGAGAACACCTTTGTCAGGAGCTTGCACCTGCACCTTACACACACACAGATTTGCATCACATCTAAATGGCCAAGCTCTTTCTTCGACAAGTTGAAAGCTGCTGTCAGAAGGCTGTGCTCCTTGTCAGATGGAAGCAGCAGCACGCACATAGCAGTTTAGCAAGCACTAAAGAGCCACAGAAGAGCGTGGTCTAGCAAAACGGGGCAGGAAAAAGCATTTGTTACGTGTCGCTTAACAACAGGTAGCAGCATAAACCAGATGCGGGTGAAGTTCTTGCAGGTGACACCTAACGTCTAATGAGCAAGCCGGCTTACCACAGCTACGGTCCTCCCGCAGTCTGAAAGCTTTGCGCACAAGCCGCATGCTAAGTGCCTTCCTTTGCCTTTTGGCAGTGTACGTGCAGTGCCAGCACTAGGCGGGAATGGTCAGTATCCCTCACACAAGTTTCGTTGTGCCCCTTGCTAAGCGCTCGGGAGCACTGTTTATGACGAAAGAGGAACACCTCTTGCCGCTCCATTCTCAGAGCACCTGAGTTAAGCAATCTGCAACTCTTGATACAAATACCAGAGGAAAACATTTCCAATGTGTCTGGCAAATAGAAACGGAAGGGAGAGAACACCTTTGTCAGGAGCTTGCACCTGCACCTTACACACACAGAGATTTGCATCACATCTAAATGCCCAAGCTCTTTCTTCGACAAGTTGAAAGCAGCTGTCAGAAGGCTGTGCTCCTTGTCAGATGGAAGCAGCAGCACGCACATAGGAGCTTGGCAAGCACTAAAGTGCCACAGAAGAGCGTGGTCTAGCAAAATGAAACAGGAAAAAGCATTTGCTACTTGTGCCCTTGTTGTCGCCTAACAACAGGTAGCAGCATAAACCAGATGCGGGTGAAGTTCTTGCAGGTGACACCTAACGTCTAATGAGCAAGCCGGCTTACCACAGCTACGGTCCTGCCGCAGTCTGAAAGCTTTGCGCACAAGCCGCATGCTAAGTGCCTTCCTTTGCCTTTTGGCAGTGTACGTGCAGTGCCAGCACTCGGCGTGAATGGTCACTATCCCACACACACGATTCTTTGTGCCCGGTGACAAGCACTCAGGAGCACTCTTTATGACGAAAGCGGAACACATCTCGCCGCTCCATTCTCAGAGGTCCTGGGTTAGGCAATCTGCGACTCGGCGTGAATGCCAGAGGAAAACATTTCCAATGTGTCTGGCAAATAGAAACTGAACCTGGAGAACACCTTTGTCAGGAGCTTGCACCTGCACCTTACACACACACAGATTTGCATCACATCTAAATGGCCAAGCTCTTTCTTCGACAAGTTGAAAGCTGCTGTCAGAAGGCTGTGCTCCTTGTCAGATGGAAGCAGCAGCACGCACATAGCAGTTTGGCAAGCACTAAAGAGCCACAGAAGAGCGTGGTCTAGCAAAACGGGGCAGGAAAAAGCATTTGTTACGTGTCGCTTAACAACAGGTAGCAGCATAAACCAGATGCGGGTGAAGTTCTTGCAGGTGACACCTAACGTCTAATGAGCAAGCCGGCTTCCCACAGCTACGGTCCTGCCGCAGTCTGAAAGCTTTGCGCACAAGCCGCATGCTAAGTGCCTTCCTTTGCCTTTTGGCAGTGTACGTGCAGTGCCAGCACTCGGCGTGAATGGTCACTATCCCACACACACGATTCTTTGTGCCCGGTGACAAGCACTCTGGAGCACTCTTTATGACGAAAGCGGAACACATCTTGCCGCTCCATTCTCAGAGGTCCTGGGTTAGGCAATCTGCGACTCGGCGTGAATGCCAGAGGAAAACATTTCCAATGTGTCTGGCAAATAGAAACTGAACCTGGAGAACACCTTTGTCCGGAGCTTGCACCTGCACCTTACACACACACAGATTTGCAGCACATCTAAATGCCCAAGCTCTTTCTTCGACAAGTTGAAAGCTGCTGTCAGAAGGCTGTGCTCCTTGTCAGATGGAAGCAGCAGCACGCACATAGCAGTTTGGCAAGCACTAAAGACGCACAGAAGAGCGTGGTCTAGCAAAACGGGGCAGGAAAAAGCATTTGCTACGTGTCGCCTAACAACAGGTAGCAGCATAAACCAGATGCAGGTGAGGTTCTTGCAGGCGACATCTAACGTCTAATGAGCAAGCGGGCTTACCACAGCTGCGGTCCTCCGGCACTCTGAAAGCTTTGCGCACAAACCGCATGCTAAGCGCCTTCCTTTGCCTTTTGACAGTGCTCGTGCATTGCCAGCACTAGGCGTGAATGCTCACTATCCTGCACACACGATTCGTTGTGCTCGGTGCCAAGCGTTCTGGAGCACTGTTTATGACGAAAGAGGAACACCTCTTGCCGCTCCATTCTCAGAGCTCCTGGGTTAAGCAATCTGCAACTCTAGGCGTGAATGCCAGAGGAAAACCTTTCCAATGTGTCTGGCAGGGAGAAACTGAACCTGGAGAACACCTTTGTCAGGAGCTTGCACCTGCACCTTACACACACACAGATTTGCATCACATCTAAATGGCCAAGCTCTTTCTTCGACAAGTTGAAAGCTGCTGTCAGAAGGCTGTGCTCCTTGTCAGATGGAAGCAGCAGCACGCACATAGCAGTTTAGCAAGCACTAAAGAGCCACAGAAGAGCGTGGTCTAGCAAAACGGGGCAGGAAAAAGCATTTGTTACGTGTCGCCTAACAACAGGTAGCAGCATAAACCAGATGCGGGTGAAGTTCTTGCAGGTGACACCTAACGTCTAAGGAGCAAGCCGGCTTCCCACAGCTACGGTCCTGCCGCAGTCTGAAAGCTTTGCGCACAAGCCGCATGCTAAGTGCCTTCCTTTGCCTTTTGGCAGTGTACGTGCAGTGCCAGCACTAGGCGGGAATGGTCAGTATCCCGCACACACGTTTCGTTGTGCCCCTTGCTAAGCGCTCGGGAGCACTGTTTATGACGAAAGCGGAACACCTCTTGCCGCTCCATTCTCAGAGCTCCTGAGTTAAGCAATCTGCAACTCTTGATACGAATGCCAGAGGAAAACATTTCCAATGTGTCTGGCAAATAGAAACTGAAGGGAGAGAACACCTTTGTCAGGAGCTGGCACCTGCACCTTACACACACACAGATTTGCAGCACATCTAAATGGCCAAGGTCTTTTTTAGGCAAGTTGAAAGCTGCTGTCAGAAGGCTGTGCTCCTTGTCAGATGGAAGCAGCAGCACGCACAGGGCAGTTTGGCAAGCACTAAAGAGCCACAGAAGAGCGTGGTCTAGCAAAACGGGCCAGGAAAAAGCATTTGCTACAGGTGCCCTTTGTGTCACCTAACAACAGGTAGCAGCATAAACCAGATGCAGGTGAAGTTCTTGCAGGCGACATCTAATGTCAAATGAGCAAGCGGGCTTACCACAGCTGCGGTCCTCTGGCAGTCTGAAAGCTTTGCGCAGAGGTGGATGCTAAGCGCCTTCCTTTGCCTTTTGGCAGTGCTCGTGCATTGCCAGCACTAGGCGGGAATGCTCACTATCCCGCACACACGTTTCGTTGTGCCCGTTGCTAAGCGCTCTGGAGCACTGTTTATGACGTAAGCGGAACACCTCTTGCCGTTCCATTCTCAGAGCTCCTGAATTAAGTAATCTACGACTCTTGGTGCGAATGATAGAGGAAAACATTTCCAATGTGTCTGGCAGGGAGAAACTGAACCTGGAGAACACCTTTGTCAGGAGCTTGCACCTGCACCTTACACACACACAGATTTGCATCACATCTAAATGCCCAAGCTCTTTCTTCGACAAGTTGAAAGCAGCTGTCAGAAGGCTGTGCTCCTTGTCAGATGGAAGCAGCAGGACGCACATAGGAGTTTGGCAAGCACTAAAGAGCCACAGAAGAGCGTGGTCTAGCAAAATGAAACAGGAAAAAGCATTTGCTACATGTGCCCTTGTTGTCGCCTATCAACAGGTAGCAGCATAAACCAGATGCGGGTGAAGTTCTTGCAGGTGACATCTAACCTCAAATGAGCAAGCTGGCTTACCACAGCTACGGTCCTCTGGCAGTCTTAAAGCTTTGCGCACAAGCCGGATGCTAAGCGCCTTCCTTTGCCTTTTAGCAGTGTACGTGCATTGCCAGCACTAGGCGGGAATGGTCACTATCCTGCACACACGATTCGTTGTGCTCGGTGCCAAGCGTTCTGGAGCACTGTTTATGACGAAAGAGGAACACCTCTTGCCGCTCCATTCTCAGAGCTCCTGGGTTAAGCAATCTGCAACTTTAGGCGTGAATGCCAGAGGAAAATATTTCCAATGTGTCTGGCAGGGAGAAACTGAACCTGGAGAACACCTTTGTCAGGAGCTTGCACCTGCACCTTACACACACACAGATTTGCATCACATCTAAATGGCCAAGCTCTTTCTTCGACAAGTTGAAAGCTGCTGTCAGAAGGCTGTGCTCCTTGTCAGATGGAAGCAGCAGCACGCACATAGCAGTTTAGCAAGCACTAAAGAGCCACAGAAGAGCGTGGTCTAGCAAAACGGGGCAGGAAAAAGCATTTGTTACGTGTCGCTTAACAACAGGTAGCAGCATAAACCAGATGCGGGTGAAGTTCTTGCAGGTGACACCTAACGTCTAATGAGCAAGCCGGCTTACCACAGCTACGGTCCTCCCGCAGTCTGAAAGCTTTGCGCACAAGCCGCATGCTAAGTGCCTTCCTTTGCCTTTTGGCAGTGTACGTGCAGTGCCAGCACTCGGCGTGAATGGTCACTATCCCACACACACGATTCTTTGTGCCCGGTGACAAGCACTCTGGAGCACTCTTTATGACGAAAGCGGAACACATCTTGCCGCTCCATTCTCAGAGGTCCTGGGTTAGGCAATCTGCGACTCGGCGTGAATGCCAGAGGAAAACATTTCCAATGTGTCTGGCAAATAGAAACTGAACCTGGAGAACACCTTTGTCCGGAGCTTGCACCTGCACCTTACACACACACAGATTTGCAGCACATCTAAATGCCCAAGCTCTTTCTTAGACAAGTTGAAAACTGCTGTCAGAAGGCTGTGCTCCTTGTCAGATGGAAGCAGCAGCACGCACATAGCAGTTTGGCAAGCACTAAAGAGGCACAGAAGAGCGTGGTCTAGCAAAACGGGGCAGGAAAAAGCATTTGCTACGTGTCGGCTAACAACAGGTAGCAGCATAAACCAGATGCGGGTGAAGTTCTTGCAGGTGACATGTAACGTCAAATGAGCAAGCGGGCTTACCACAGCTGCGGTCCTCCGGCACTCTGAAAGCTTTGCGCACAAACCGCATGCTAAGTGCCTTCCTTTGCCTTTTGACAGTGCTCGTGCATTGCCAGCACTAGGCGGGAATGGTCACTATCCCGCACACACGTTTCGTTGTGCCCCTTGCTAAGCGCTCTGGAGCACTGTTTATGACGAAAGCGGAACACCTCTTGCCGCTCCATTCTCAGAGCTCTTGGGTTAAGCAATCTGCAACTCTTGATACGAATGCCAGAGGAAAACATTTCCAATGTGTCTGGCAAATAGAAACTGAAGGGAGAGAAAACCTTTGTCAGGAGCTTGCACCTGCACTTTACACACACACAGATTTGCATCACATCTAAATGGCCAAGCTCTTTCTTAGGCAAGTTGAAAGCTGCTGTCAGAAGGCTGTGCTCCTTGTCAGATGGAAGCAGCAGCACGCACATAGGAGTTTGGCAAGCACTAAAGAGCCACAGAAGAGCGTGGTCTAGCAAAACGGGGCAGGAAAAAGCATTTGCTACATGTGCCCTTTGTGTCGCCTAAGAACAGGTAGCAGCATAAACCAGATGCAGGTGAAGTTCTTGCGGGTGACGTTCTTGCAGGCGACATCTAATGTCAAATGAGCAAGCGGGCTTACCACAGCTGCGGTCCTCCGGCACTCTGAAAGCTTTGCGCACAAACCGCATGCTAAGCGCCTTCCTTTGCCTTTCGGCAGTGCTCGTGCCTTGCCAGCACTAGGCGGGAATGGTCACTATCCCGCACACACGTTTCGTTGTGCCCGTTGCTAAGCGCTCTGGAGCACTGTTTATGACGTAAGCGGAACACCTCTTGCCGTTCCATTCTCAGAGCTCCTGAGTTAAGTAATCTGCGACTCTTGGTGCGAATGCCAGTGGAAAACATTTCCAATGTGTCTGGCAGGGAGAAACTGAACCTGGAGAAAACCTTTGTCAGGAGCTTGCACCTGCACTTTACACACACACAGATTTGCATCACATCTAAATGGCCAAGCTCTTTCTTAGGCAAGTTGAAAGCTGCTGTAAGAAGGCTGTGTTCCTTGACAGATGGAAGCAGCAGCACGCACATAGCAGTTTGGCAAGCACTAAAGAGCAACAGAAGAGCGTGGTCTAGCAAAACGGGGCAGGAAAAAGCATTTGTTACGTGTCGCCTAACAACAGGTAGCAGCATAAACCAGATGCAGGTGAAGTTCTTGCAGGTGACACCTAACGTCTAATGAGCAAGCCGGCTTACCAGAGCTACGGTCCTCCCGCAGTCTGAAAGCTTTGCGCACAAGCCGCATGCTAAGTGCCTTCCTTTGCCTTTTGGCAGTGCCCGTGCATTGCCAGCACTAAGCGTGAATGGTCACTATCCCGCACACACGATTCATTGTGCCCGTTCCCAAGAGCTCTGGAGCACTGTTTATGACGAAAGCGGAACACCTCTTGCCGCTCCATTCTCAGAGCTCCTGGGTTAAGCAATCTGCAACTCTTGATTCGAATGCCAGAGGAAAACATTTCCAATGTGTCTGGCAAATAGAAACTGAAGGGAGAGAAAACCTTTGTCAGGAGCTTGCACCTGCACCTTACACACACACAGATTTGCATCACATCTAAATGGCCAAGCTCTTAGGCAAGTTGAAAGCTGCTGTCAGAAGGCTGTGCTCCTTGTCAGATGGAAGCAGCAGCAGGCACAGAGGAGTTTGGCAAGCACTAAACAGCCACAGAAGAGCGTGGTCTAGCAAAATGAAACAGGAAAAAGCATTTGCTACAGGTGCCCTTCGTGTCACCTAACAACAGGTAGCAGCATAAACCAGATGCAGGTGAAGTTCTTGCAGGCGACATCTAATGTAAAATGAGCAAGCGGGCTTACCACAGCTGCGGTCCTCTGGTAGTCTGAAAGCTTTGCGCAGAAGTCGGATGCTAAGCGCCTTCCTTTGCCTTTTGGCAGTGCTCGTGCATTGCCAGCACTAGGCGTGAATGGTCACTATCCCGCACACACGTTTCGTTGTGCCCATTGCTCAGCGCTCTGGAGCTCTGTTTATGACGTAAGCGGAACACCTCTTGCCGTTCCATTTTCAGAGCTCCTGAATTAAGTAATCTACGACTCTTGGTGCGAATGCCAGTGGAAAACATTTCCAATGTGTCTGGCATGGAGAAACTGAACCTGGAGAACACCTTTGTCAGGAGCTTGCACCTGCACCTTACACACACACAGATTTGCATCACATCTAAATGCCCAAGCTCTTTCTTCGACAAGTTGAAAGCAGCTGTCAGAAGGCTGTGCTCCTTGTCAGATGGAAGCAGCAGCACGCACATAGGAGTTTGGCAAGCTCTAAAGTGCCACAGAAGAGCGTGGTCTAGTAAAATGAAACAGGAAAAAGCATTTGCTACATGTGCCTTTGTTGTCGCCTAATAACAGGTAGCAGCATAAACCAGATGCGGGTGAAGTTCTTGCAGGTGACAACTAACGTCTAAGGAGCAAGCCGGCTTACCACAGCTACGGTCCTCCCGCAGTCTGAAAGCTTTGCGCACAAGCCGCATGCTAAGTGCCTTCCTTTGCCTTTTGGCAGTGTACGTGCAGTGCCAGCACTAGGCGGGAATGGTCAGTATCCCTCACACAAGTTTCGTTGTGCCCCTTGCTAAGCGCTCGGGAGCACTGTTTATGACGAAAGAGGAACACCTCTTGCCGCTCCATTCTCAGAGCACCTGAGTTAAGCAATCTGCAACTCTTGATACAAATACCAGAGGAAAACATTTCCAATGTGTCTGGCAAATAGAAACGGAAGGTAGAGAACACCTTTGTCAGGAGCTTGCACCTGCACCTTACACACACAGAGATTTGCATCACATCTAAATGCCCAAGCTCTTTCTTCGACAAGTTGAAAGCAGCTGTCAGAAGGCTGTGCTCCTTGTCAGATGGAAGCAGCAGCACGCACATAGGAGTTTGGCAAGCACTAAAGTGCCACAGAAGAGCGTGGTCTAGCAAAATGAAACAGGAAAAAGCATTTGCTACTTGTGCCCTTGTTGTCGCCTAACAACAGGTAGCAGCATAAACCAGATGCGGGTGAAGTTCTTGCAGGTGACACCTAACGTCTAATGAGCAAGCCGGCTTACCACAGCTACGGTCCTCCCGCAGTCTGAAAGCTTTGCGCACAAGCCGCATGCTAAGTGCCTTCCTTTGCCTTTTGGCAGTGTACGTGCAGTGCCAGCACTCGGCGTGAATGGTCACTATCCCACACACACGATTCTTTGTGCCCGGTGACAAGCACTCAGGAGCACTCTTTATGACGAAAGCGGAACACATCTCGCCGCTCCATTCTCAGAGGTCCTGGGTTAGGCAATCTGCGACTCGGCGTGAATGCCAGAGGAAAACATTTCCAATGTGTCTGGCAAATAGAAACTGAACCTGGAGAACACCTTTGTCAGGAGCTTGCACCTGCACCTTACACACACACAGATTTGCATCACATCTAAATGGCCAAGCTCTTTCTTCGACAAGTTGAAAGCTGCTGTCAGAAGGCTGTGCTCCTTGTCAGATGGAAGCAGCAGCACGCACATAGCAGTTTGGCAAGCACTAAAGAGCCACAGAAGAGCGTGGTCTAGCAAAACGGGGCAGGAAAAAGCATTTGTTACGTGTCGCTTAACAACAGGTAGCAGCATAAACCAGATGCGGGTGAAGTTCTTGCAGGTGACACCTAACGTCTAATGAGCAAGCCGGCTTCCCACAGCTACGGTCCTGCCGCAGTCTGAAAGCTTTGCGCACAAGCCGCATGCTAAGTGCCTTCCTTTGCCTTTTGGCAGTGTACGTGCAGTGCCAGCACTCGGCGTGAATGGTCACTATCCCACACACACGATTCTTTGTGCCCGGTGACAAGCACTCTGGAGCACTCTTTATGACGAAAGCGGAACACATCTTGCCGCTCCATTCTCAGAGGTCCTGGGTTAGGCAATCTGCGACTCGGCGTGAATGCCAGAGGAAAACATTTCCAATGTGTCTGGCAAATAGAAACTGAACCTGGAGAACACCTTTGTCCGGAGCTTGCACCTGCACCTTACACACACACAGATTTGCAGCACATCTAAATGCCCAAGCTCTTTCTTCGACAAGTTGAAAGCTGCTGTCAGAAGGCTGTGCTCCTTGTCAGATGGAAGCAGCAGCACGCACATAGCAGTTTGGCAAGCACTAAAGACGCACAGAAGAGCGTGGTCTAGCAAAACGGGGCAGGAAAAAGCATTTGCTACGTGTCGCCTAACAACAGGTAGCAGCATAAACCAGATGCAGGTGAGGTTCTTGCAGGCGACATCTAACGTCTAATGAGCAAGCGGGCTTACCACAGCTGCGGTCCTCCGGCACTCTGAAAGCTTTGCGCACAAACCGCATGCTAAGCGCCTTCCTTTGCCTTTTGACAGTGCTCGTGCATTGCCAGCACTAGGCGTGAATGCTCACTATCCTGCACACACGATTCGTTGTGCTCGGTGCCAAGCGTTCTGGAGCACTGTTTATGACGAAAGAGGAACACCTCTTGCCGCTCCATTCTCAGAGCTCCTGGGTTAAGCAATCTGCAACTCTAGGCGTGAATGCCAGAGGAAAACCTTTCCAATGTGTCTGGCAGGGAGAAACTGAACCTGGAGAACACCTTTGTCAGGAGCTTGCACCTGCACCTTACACACACACAGATTTGCATCACATCTAAATGGCCAAGCTCTTTCTTCGACAAGTTGAAAGCTGCTGTCAGAAGGCTGTGCTCCTTGTCAGATGGAAGCAGCAGCACGCACATAGCAGTTTAGCAAGCACTAAAGAGCCACAGAAGAGCGTGGTCTAGCAAAACGGGGCAGGAAAAAGCATTTGTTACGTGTCGCCTAACAACAGGTAGCAGCATAAACCAGATGCGGGTGAAGTTCTTGCAGGTGACACCTAACGTCTAAGGAGCAAGCCGGCTTCCCACAGCTACGGTCCTGCCGCAGTCTGAAAGCTTTGCGCACAAGCCGCATGCTAAGTGCCTTCCTTTGCCTTTTGGCAGTGTACGTGCAGTGCCAGCACTAGGCGGGAATGGTCAGTATCCCGCACACACGTTTCGTTGTGCCCCTTGCTAAGCGCTCGGGAGCACTGTTTATGACGAAAGCGGAACACCTCTTGCCGCTCCATTCTCAGAGCTCCTGAGTTAAGCAATCTGCAACTCTTGATACGAATGCCAGAGGAAAACATTTCCAATGTGTCTGGCAAATAGAAACTGAAGGGAGAGAACACCTTTGTCAGGAGCTGGCACCTGCACCTTACACACACACAGATTTGCAGCACATCTAAATGGCCAAGGTCTTTTTTAGGCAAGTTGAAAGCTGCTGTCAGAAGGCTGTGCTCCTTGTCAGATGGAAGCAGCAGCACGCACAGGGCAGTTTGGCAAGCACTAAAGAGCCACAGAAGAGCGTGGTCTAGCAAAACGGGCCAGGAAAAAGCATTTGCTACAGGTGCCCTTTGTGTCACCTAACAACAGGTAGCAGCATAAACCAGATGCAGGTGAAGTTCTTGCAGGCGACATCTAATGTCAAATGAGCAAGCGGGCTTACCACAGCTGCGGTCCTCTGGCAGTCTGAAAGCTTTGCGCAGAGGTGGATGCTAAGCGCCTTCCTTTGCCTTTTGGCAGTGCTCGTGCATTGCCAGCACTAGGCGGGAATGGTCACTATCCCGCACACACGTTTCGTTGTGCCCGTTGCTAAGCGCTCTGGAGCACTGTTTATGACGTAAGCGGAACACCTCTTGCCGTTCCATTCTCAGAGCTCCTGAATTAAGTAATCTACGACTCTTGGTGCGAATGATAGAGGAAAACATTTCCAATGTGTCTGGCAGGGAGAAACTGAACCTGGAGAACACCTTTGTCAGGAGCTTGCACCTGCACCTTACACACACACAGATTTGCATCACATCTAAATGCCCAAGCTCTTTCTTCGACAAGTTGAAAGCAGCTGTCAGAAGGCTGTGCTCCTTGTCAGATGGAAGCAGCAGGACGCACATAGGAGTTTGGCAAGCACTAAAGTGCCACAGAAGAGCGTGGTCTAGCAAAATGAAACAGGAAAAAGCATTTGCTACATGTGCCCTTGTTGTCGCCTATCAACAGGTAGCAGCATAAACCAGATGCGGGTGAAGTTCTTGCAGGTGACATCTAACCTCAAATGAGCAAGCTGGCTTACCACAGCTACGGTCCTCTGGCAGTCTTAAAGCTTTGCGCACAAGCCGGATGCTAAGCGCCTTCCTTTGCCTTTTAGCAGTGTACGTGCATTGCCAGCACTAGGCGGGAATGGTCACTATCCTGCACACACGATTCGTTGTGCTCGGTGCCAAGCGTTCTGGAGCACTGTTTATGACGAAAGAGGAACACCTCTTGCCGCTCCATTCTCAGAGCTCCTGGGTTAAGCAATCTGCAACTTTAGGCGTGAATGCCAGAGGAAAATATTTCCAATGTGTCTGGCAGGGAGAAACTGAACCTGGAGAACACCTTTGTCAGGAGCTTGCACCTGCACCTTACACACACACAGATTTGCATCACATCTAAATGGCCAAGCTCTTTCTTCGACAAGTTGAAAGCTGCTGTCAGAAGGCTGTGCTCCTTGTCAGATGGAAGCAGCAGCACGCACATAGCAGTTTAGCAAGCACTAAAGAGCCACAGAAGAGCGTGGTCTAGCAAAACGGGGCAGGAAAAAGCATTTGTTACGTGTCGCTTAACAACAGGTAGCAGCATAAACCAGATGCGGGTGAAGTTCTTGCAGGTGACACCTAACGTCTAATGAGCAAGCCGGCTTACCACAGCTACGGTCCTCCCGCAGTCTGAAAGCTTTGCGCACAAGCCGCATGCTAAGTGCCTTCCTTTGCCTTTTGGCAGTGTACGTGCAGTGCCAGCACTCGGCGTGAATGGTCACTATCCCACACACACGATTCTTTGTGCCCGGTGACAAGCACTCTGGAGCACTCTTTATGACGAAAGCGGAACACATCTTGCCGCTCCATTCTCAGAGGTCCTGGGTTAGGCAATCTGCGACTCGGCGTGAATGCCAGAGGAAAACATTTCCAATGTGTCTGGCAAATAGAAACTGAACCTGGAGAACACCTTTGTCCGGAGCTTGCACCTGCACCTTACACACACACAGATTTGCAGCACATCTAAATGCCCAAGCTCTTTCTTCGACAAGTTGAAAGCTGCTGTCAGAAGGCTGTGCTCCTTGTCAGATGGAAGCAGCAGCACGCACATAGCAGTTTGGCAAGCACTAAAGACGCACAGAAGAGCGTGGTCTAGCAAAACGGGGCAGGAAAAAGCATTTGCTACGTGTCGCCTAACAACAGGTAGCAGCATAAACCAGATGCAGGTGAGGTTCTTGCAGGCGACATCTAACGTCAAATGAGCAAGCGGGCTTACCACAGCTGCGGTCCTCCGGCACTCTGAAAGCTTTGCGCACAAACCGCATGCTAAGCGCCTTCCTTTGCCTTTTGACAGTGCTCGTGCATTGCCAGCACTAGGCGTGAATGCTCACTATCCCGCACACACGTTTCGTTGTGCCCGTTGCTAAGCGCTCTGGAGCACTGTTTATGACGTAAGCGGAACACCTCTTGCCGTTCCATTCTCAGAGCTCCTGAATTAAGTAATCTGCGACTCTTGGTGCGAATGATAGAGGAAAACATTTCCAATGTGTCTGGCAAGGAGAAACTGAACCTGGAGAACACCTTTGTCAGAAGCTTGACCCTGCACCTTAGACACACACAGATTTGCATCACATCTAAATGGCCAAGCTCTTTCTTCGACAAGTTGAATGCAGCTGTCAGAAGGCTGTGCTCCTTGTCAGATGGAAGCAGCAGCACGCACATAGGAGTTTGGCAAGCACTAAAGAGCCACAGAAGAGCGTGGTCTAGCAAAACGGCGCAGGAAAAAGCATTTGCTACATGTGCCCTTCGTGTCACCTAAAAACAGGTAGCAGCATAAACCAGATGCGGGTGAAGTTCTTGCAGGTGACATCTAACGTCAAATGAGCAAGCGGGCTTACCACAGCTGCGGTACTCTGGCAGTCTGAAAGCTTTGCGCAGAAGTCGGATGCTAAGCGCCTTCCTTTGCCTTTTAGCAGTGCTCGTGCATTGCCAGCACTAGGCGGGAATGGTCACTATCCTGCACACACGATTCGTTGTACTCGGTGCCAAGCGTTCTGGAGCACTGTTTATGACGAAAGAGGAACACATCTTGCCGCTCCATTCTCAGAGGTCCTGGGTTAGGCAATCTGCGACTCTTGGCGTGAATGCCAGAGGAAAACATTTCCAATGTGTCTGGCAAATAGAAATTGAACCTGGAGAACACCTTTGTCAGGAGCTTCCACCTGCACCTTACACACACACAGATTTGCATCACATCTAAATGCCCAAGCTCTTTCTTAGACAAGTTGAAAACTGCTGTCAGAAGGCTGTGCTCCTTGTCAGATGGAAGCAGCAGCACGCACATAGGAGTTTGGCAAGCACTAAAGAGGCACAGAAGAGCGTGGTCTAGCAAAACGGGGCAGGAAAAAGCATTTGCTACGTGTCGGCTAACAACAGGTAGCAGCATAAACCAGATGCGGGTGAAGTTCTTGCAGGTGACATCTAACGTCAAATGAGCAAGCGGGCTTACCACAGCTGCGGTCCTCCGGCACTCTGAAAGCTTTGCGCACAAACCGCATGCTAAGTGCCTTCCTTTGCCTTTTGACAGTGCTCGTGCATTGCCAGCACTAGGCGGGAATGGTCACTATCCCGCACACACGTTTCGTTGTGCCCCTTGCTAAGCGCTCTGGAGCACTGTTTATGACGAAAGCGGAACACCTCTTGCCGCTCCATTCTCAGAGCTCTTGGGTTAAGCAATCTGCAACTCTTGATACGAATGCCAGAGGAAAACATTTCCAATGTGTCTGGCAAATAGAAACTGAAGGGAGAGAAAACCTTTGTCAGGAGCTTGCACCTGCACTTTACACACACACAGATTTGCATCACATCTAAATGGCCAAGCTCTTTCTTAGGCAAGTTGAAAGCTGCTGTCAGAAGGCTGTGCTCCTTGTCAGATGGAAGCAGCAGCACGCACATAGCAGTTTGGCAAGCACTAAAGAGCCACAGAAGAGCGTGGTCTAGCAAAATGGGGCAGGAAAAAGCATTTGCTACATGTGCCCTTTGTGTCGCCTAAGAACAGGTAGCAGCATAAACCAGATGCAGGTGAAGTTCTTGCGGGTGACGTTCTTGCAGGCGACATCTAATGTCAAATGAGCAAGCGGGCTTACCACAGCTGCGGTCCTCCGGCACTCTGAAAGCTTTGCGCACAAACCGCATGCTAAGGGCCTTCCTTTGACTTTCGGCAGTGCTCGTGCCTTGCCAGCACTAGGCGGGAATGGTCACTATCCCGCACACACGTTTCGTTGTGCCCGTTGCTAAGCGCTCTGGAGCACTGTTTATGACGTAAGCGGAACACCTCTTGCCGTTCCATTCTCAGAGCTCCTGAGTTAAGTAATCTGCGACTCTTGGTGCGAATGATAGAGGAAAACATTTCCAATGTGTCTGGCAGGGAGAAACTGAACCTGGAGAAAACCTTTGTCAGGAGCTTGCACCTGCACTTTACACACACACAGATTTGCATCACATCTAAATGGCCAAGCTCTTTCTTAGGCAAGTTGAAAGCTGCTGTCAGAAGGCTGTGTTCCTTGACAGATGGAAGCAGCAGCACGCACATAGCAGTTTGGCAAGCACTAAAGAGCAACAGAAGAGCGTGGTCTAGCAAAACGGGGCAGGAAAAAGCATTTGTTACGTGTCGCCTAACAACAGGTAGCAGCATAAACCAGATGCAGGTGAAGTTCTTGCAGGTGACACCTAACGTCTAAGGAGCAAGCCGGCTTACCAGAGCTACGGTCCTCCCGCAGTCTGAAAGCTTTGCGCACAAGCCGCATGCTAAGTGCCTTCCTTTGACTTTTGGCAGTGCTCGTGCATTGCCAGCACTAAGCGTGAATGGTCACTATCCCGCACACACGATTCATTGTGCCCGTTCCCAATAGCTCTGGAGCACTGTTTATGACGAAAGCGGAACACCTCTTGCCGCTCCATTCTCAGAGTTCCTGGGTTAAGCAATCTGCAACTCTTGATACGAATGCCAGAGGAAAACATTTCCAATGTGTCTGGCAAATAGAAACTGAAGGGAGAGAAAACCTTTGTCAGGAGCTTGCACCTGCACTTTACACACACACAGATTTGCATCACATCCAAATGGCCAAGCTCTTTCTTCGACAAGTTGAAAGCTGCTGTCAGAAGGCTGTGCTCCTTGTCAGATGGAAGCAGCAGCACGCACATAGGAGTTTGGCAAGCACTAAAGTGCCACAGAAGAGCGTGGTCTAGCAAAATGAAACAGGAAAAAGCATTTGCTACATGTGCCCTTGTTGTCGCCTAACAACAGGTAGCAGCATAAACCAGATGCAGGTGAAGTTCTTGCAGGTGACATCTAACATCAAATGAGCAAGCGGGCTTACCACAGCTGCGGACCTCTGGCAGTCTGAAAGTTTTGCGCACAAGCCGGATGCTAAGCGCCTTCATTTGACTTTTGGCAGTGCTCGTGCATTGCCAGCACTAGGCGGGAAAGGTCACTATCCCGCACACACGTTTCGTTGTGCCCGTTGCTAAGCGCTCTGGAGCACTGTTTATGACGTAAGCGGAACACCTCTTGCCGTTCCATTCTCAGAGCTCCTGAGTTAAGTAATCTGCGACTCTTGGTGCGAATGATAGAGGAAAACATTTCCAATGTGTCTGGCAAGGAGAAACTGAACCTGGAGAACACCTTTGTCAGAAGCTTGACCCTGCACCTTAGACACACACAGATTTGCATCACATCTAAATGGCCAAGCTCTTTCTTCGACAAGTTGAATGCAGCTGTCAGAAGGCTGTGCTCCTTGTCAGATGGAAGCAGCAGCACGCACATAGGAGTTTGGCAAGCACTAAAGAGCCACAGAAGAGCGTGGTCTAGCAAAACGGCGCAGGAAAAAGCATTTGCTACATGTGCCCTTTGTGTCACCTAAAAACAGGTAGCAGCATAAACCAGATGCGGGTGAAGTTCTTGCAGGCGACATCTAATGTCAAATGAGCAAGCGGGTTTACCACAGCTGCGGTACTCTGGCAGTCTGAAAGCTTTGCGCACAAGCCGGATGCTAAGCGCCTTCCTTTGCCTTTTAGCAGTGCTCGTGCATTGCCAGCACTAGGCGGGAATGGTCACTATCCTGCACACACGATTCGTTGTACTCGGTGCCAAGCGTTCTGGAGCACTGTTTATGACGAAAGAGGAACACGTCTTGCCGCTCCATTCTCAGAGCTCCTGGGTTAAGCAATCTGCAACTCTTGATACGAATGCCAGAGGAAAACATTTCCAATGTGTCTGGCAAATAGAAACTGAAGGGAGAGAACACCTTTGTCAGGAGCTTGACCCTGCACCTTACACACACACAGATTTGCAGCACATCTAAATGGCCAAGCTCTTTCTTAGGCAAGTTGAAAGCTGCTGTCAGAAGGCTGTGCTCCTTGTCAGATGGAAGCAGCAGCACGCACATAGCAGTTTGGCAAGCACTAAAGTGCCATAGAAGAGCGTGGTCTAGCAAAATTAAACAGGAAAAAGCATTTGCTACGTGTCGCCTAACAACAGGTAGCAGCATAAACCAGATGCGGGTGAAGTTCTTGCAGGTGACATCTAACGTCAAATGAGCAAGCCGGCTTACCACAGCTGCGGTCCTCTGGCAGTCTGAAAGCTTTGCGCAGAAGTCGGATGCTAAGCGCTTTCCTTTGCCTTTTGGCAGTGCTCGTGCATTGCCAGCACTAGGCGTGAATGCTCACTATCCCGCACACACGATTCTTTGTGCCCGGTGACAAGCACTCTGGAGCACTCTTTATGACGAAAGCGGAACACATCTTGCCGCTCCATTCTCAGAGGTCCTGGGTTAGGCAATCTGCGACTCTTGGCGTGAATGCCAGAGGAAAACATTTCCAATGTGTCTGGCAAATAGAAATTGAACCTGGAGAACACCTTTGTCCGGAGCTTCCACCTGCACCTTACACACACACAGATTTGCATCACATCTAAATGCCCAAGCTCTTTCTTAGACAAGTTGAAAACTGCTGTCAGAAGGCTGTGCTCCTTGTCAGATGGAAGCAGCAGCACGCACATAGCAGTTTGGCAAGCACTAAAGAGGCACAGAAGAGCGTGGTCTAGCAAAACGGGGCAGGAAAAAGCATTTGCTACGTGTCGGCTAACAACAGGTAGCAGCATAAACCAGATGCGGGTGAAGTTCTTGCAGGTGACATCTAACGTCAAATGAGCAAGCGGGCTTACCACAGCTGCGGTCCTCCGGCACTCTGAAAGCTTTGCGCACAAACCGCATGCTAAGTGCCTTCCTTTGCCTTTTGACAGTGCTCGTGCATTGCCAGCACTAGGCGGGAATGGTCACTATCCCGCACACACGTTTCGTTGTGCCCCTTGCTAAGCGCTCTGGAGCACTGTTTATGACGAAAGCGGAACACCTCTTGCCGCTCCATTCTCAGAGCTCTTGGGTTAAGCAATCTGCAACTCTTGATACGAATGCCAGAGGAAAACATTTCCAATGTGTCTGGCAAATAGAAACTGAAGGGAGAGAAAACCTTTGTCAGGAGATGGCACCTGCACTTTACACACACACAGATTTGCATCACATCTAAATGGCCAAGCTCTTTCTTAGGCAAGTTGAAAGCTGCTGTCAGAAGGCTGTGCTCCTTGTCAGATGGAAGCAGCAGCACGCACATAGCAGTTTGGCAAGCACTAAAGAGCCACAGAAGAGCGTGGTCTAGCAAAACGGGGCAGGAAAAAGCATTTGCTACATGTGCCCTTTGTGTCGCCTAAGAACAGGTAGCAGCATAAACCAGATGCAGGTGAAGTTCTTGCGGGTGACGTTCTTGCAGGCGACATCTAATGTCAAATGAGCAAGCGGGCTTACCACAGCTGCGGTCCTCCGGCACTCTGAAAGCTTTGCGCACAAACCGCATGCTAAGCGCCTTCCTTTGCCTTTCGGCAGTGCTCGTGCCTTGCCAGCACTAGGCGGGAATGGTCACTATCCCGCACACACGTTTCGTTGTGCCCGTTGCTAAGCGCTCTGGAGCACTGTTTATGACGTAAGCGGAACACCTCTTGCCGTTCCATTCTCAGAGCTCCTGAGTTAAGTAATCTGCGACTCTTGGTGCGAATGCCAGTGGAAAACATTTCCAATGTGTCTGGCAGGGAGAAACTGAACCTGGAGAAAACCTTTGTCAGGAGCTTGCACCTGCACTTTACACACACACAGATTTGCATCACATCTAAATGGCCAAGCTCTTTCTTAGGCAAGTTGAAAGCTGCTGTCAGAAGGCTGTGTTCCTTGACAGATGGAAGCAGCAGCACGCACATAGCAGTTTGGCAAGCACTAAAGAGCAACAGAAGAGCGTGGTCTAGCAAAACGGGGCAGGAAAAAGCATTTGTTACGTGTCGCCTAACAACAGGTAGCAGCATAAACCAGATGCAGGTGAAGTTCTTGCAGGTGACACCTAACGTCTAATGAGCAAGCCGGCTTACCAGAGCTACGGTCCTCCCGCAGTCTGAAAGCTTTGCGCACAAGCCGCATGCTAAGTGCCTTCCTTTGACTTTTGGCAGTGCTCGTGCATTGCCAGCACTAAGCGTGAATGGTCACTATCCCGCACACACGATTCATTGTGCCCGTTCCCAATAGCTCTGGAGCACTGTTTATGACGAAAGCGGAACACCTCTTGCCGCTCCATTCTCAGAGTTCCTGGGTTAAGCAATCTGCAACTCTTGATACGAATGCCAGAGGAAAACATTTCCAATGTGTCTGGCAAATAGAAACTGAAGGGAGAGAAAACCTTTGTCAGGAGCTTGCACCTGCACTTTACACACACACAGATTTGCATCACATCTAAATGGCCTAGCTCTTTCTTCGACAAGTTGAAAGCTGCTGTCAGAAGGCTGTGCTCCTTGTCAGATGGAAGCAGCAGCACGCACATAGGAGTTTGGCAAGCACTAAAGTGCCACAGAAGAGCGTGGTCTAGCAAAATGAAACAGGAAAAAGCATTTGCTACATGTGCCCTTGTTGTCGCCTAACAACAGGTAGCAGCATAAACCAGATGCAGGTGAAGTTCTTGCAGGTGACATCTAACATCAAATGAGCAAGCGGGCTTACCACAGCTGCGGACCTCCGGCACTCTGAAAGTTTTGCGCACAAGCCGGATGCTAAGCGCCTTCCTTTGACTTTTGGCAGTGCCCGTGCATTGCCAGCACTAGGCGGGAATGGTCACTATCCCGCACACACGTTTCGTTGTGCCCGTTGCTAAGCGCTCTGGAGCACTGTTTATGACGTAAGCGGAACACCTCTTGCCGTTCCATTCTCAGAGCTCCTGAGTTAAGTAATCTGCGACTCTTGGTGCGAATGATAGAGGAAAACATTTCCAATGTGTCTGGCAAGGAGAAACTGAACCTGGAGAACACCTTTGTCAGAAGCTTGACCCTGCACCTTAGACACACACAGATTTGCATCACATCTAAATGGCCAAGCTCTTTCTTCGACAAGTTGAATGCAGCTGTCAGAAGGCTGTGCTCCTTGTCAGATGGAAGCAGCAGCACGCACATAGGAGTTTGGCAAGCACTAAAGAGCCACAGAAGAGCGTGGTCTAGCAAAACGGCGCAGGAAAAAGCATTTGCTACATGTGCCCTTCGTGTCACCTAAAAACAGGTAGCAGCATAAACCAGATGCGGGTGAAGTTCTTGCAGGCGACATCTAATGTCAAATGAGCAAGCGGGCTTACCACAGCTGCGGTACTCTGGCAGTCTGAAAGCTTTGCGCACAAGCCGGATGCTAAGTGCCTTCCTTTGCCTTTTAGCAGTGCTCGTGCATTGCCAGCACTAGGCGGGAATGGTCACTATCTTGCACACACGATTCGTTGTACTCGGTGCCAAGCGTTCTGGAGCACTGTTTATGACGAAAGAGGAACACCTCTTGCCGCTCCATTCTCAGAGCTCCTGGGTTAAGCAATCTGCAACTCTTGATACGAATGCCAGAGGAAAACATTTCCAATGTGTCTGGCAAATAGAAACTGAAGGGAGAGAACACCTTTGTCAGGAGCTTGACCCTGCACCTTACACACACACAGATTTGCATCACATCTAAATGGCCAAGCTCTTTCTTAGGCAAGTTGAAAGCTGCTGTCAGAAGGCTGTGCTCCTTGTCAGATGGAAGCAGCAGCACGCACATAGCAGTTTGGCAAGCACTAAAGTGCCACAGAAGAGCGTGGTCTAGCAAAATGAAACAGGAAAAAGCATTTGCTACGTGTCGCCTAACAACAGGTAGCAGCATAAACCAGATGCGGGTGAAGTTCTTGCAGGTGACATCTAACGTCAAATGAGCAAGCGGGCTTACCACAGCTGCGGTCCTCTGGCAGTCTGAAAGCTTTGCGCAGAAGTCGGATGCTAAGCGCCTTCCTTTGCCTTTTGGCAGTGCTCGTGCATTGCCAGGACTAGGCGTGAATGCTCACTATCCCGCACACACGATTCTTTGTGCCCGGTGACAAGCACTCTGGAGCACTCTTTATGACGAAAGCGGAACACATCTTGCCGCTCCATTCTCAGAGGTCCTGGGTTAGGCAATCTGCGACTCTTGGCGTGAATGCCAGAGGAAAACATTTCCAATGTGTCTGGCAAATAGAAATTGAACCTGGAGAACACCTTTGTCCGGAGCTTCCACCTGCACCTTACACACACACAGATTTGCATCACATCTAAATGCCCAAGCTCTTTCTTAGACAAGTTGAAAACTGCTGTCAGAAGGCTGTGCTCCTTGTCAGATGGAAGCAGCAGCACGCACATAGCAGTTTGGCAAGCACTAAAGAGGCACAGAAGAGCGTGGTCTAGCAAAACGGGGCAGGAAAAAGCATTTGCTACGTGTCGGCTAACAACAGGTAGCAGCATAAACCAGATGCGGGTGAAGTTCTTGCAGGTGACATCTAACGTCAAATGAGCAAGCGGGCTTACCACAGCTGCGGTCCTCCGGCACTCTGAAAGCTTTGCGCACAAACCGCATGCTAAGCGCCTTCCTTTGCCTTTTGACAGTGCTCGTGCATTGCCAGCACTAGGCGGGAATGGTCACTATCCCGCACACACGTTTCGTTGTGCCCCTTGCTAAGCGCTCTGGAGCACTGTTTATGACGAAAGCAGAACACCTCTTGCTGCTCCATTCTCAGAGCTCTTGGGTTAAGCAATCTGCAACTCTTGATACGAATGCCAGAGGAAAACATTTCCAATGTGTCTGGCAAATAGAAACTGAAGGGAGAGAAAACCTTTGTCAGGAGCTTGCACCTGCACTTTACACACACACAGATTTGCATCACATCTAAATGGCCAAGCTCTTTCTTAGGCAAGTTGAAAGCTGCTGTCAGAAGGCTGTGCTCCTTGTCAGATGGAAGCAGCAGCACGCACATAGCAGTTTGGCAAGCACTAAAGACGCACAGAAGAGCGTGGTCTAGCAAAACGGGGCAGGAAAAAGCATTTGCTACATGTGCCCTTTGTGTCGCCTAAGAACAGGTAGCAGCATAAACCAGATGCAGGTGAAGTTCTTGCGGGTGACGTTCTTGCAGGCGACATCTAATGTCAAATGAGCAAGCGGGCTTACCACAGCTGCGGTCCTCTGGCAGTCTGAAAGCTTCGCGAACAAGCCGGATGCTAAGCGCCTTCCTTTGCCTTTCAGCAATGCTCGTGCCTTGCCAGCACTAGGCGGGAATGGTCACTATCCCGCACACACGTTTCGTTGTGCCCCTTGCTAAGCGCTCTGGAGCACTGTTTATGACGTAAGCGGAACACCTCTTGCAGCTCCATTCTCAGAGCTCCTGAATTAAGTAATCTACGACTCTTGGTGCGAATGATAGAGGAAAACATTTCCAATGTGTCTTGCAGGGAGAAACTGAACCTGGAGAACACCTTTGTCAGGAGCTTGACCCTGCACCTTAGACACACACAGATTTGCATCACATCTAAATGGCCAAGTTTCTCCTCTCCGTGACATAACATCAAAGACAAGTGGGAATTCATCCCCTCCTATAGGCCACAGCAGTGACAGCCTCAGTTTTCCTCTCTCTGGGAGATGACTGCAGTGACAAGTCCAATTGACACCTCTCTGTGACACCACAGCGGTGACAGACTCATTATTCCCTTCTCTGTGACATCACAGCAGAGACAGAACCAATTCAAACCTCTCCCTGATACCATAGCCATGACATGCCCAACTGCATCCCCTTTGTGGCAATGGACAAGTCATAACATTTGTGGAACTTTCTCTCACACTCCACAGCTGTGATAGCCCCTGTTTTGCCCTCTCTGGGACATCACAGCAGTGGGACACCCCAATCTACGCCTCTCTGGGACACCACAGCAGTGAAAGACCCAGTTTCCACCATTTAAGATATCACAGCACTGATAGACCAAATTTCACCCTTTCTGTCGCACCACAGATGGAACAAGCCCAATTTACACCCATCTGACACACCCCAGCGGTGACAGTGCCAGGTTTCTCCTCTCCGTGACATAACATCAAAGACAAGTGGGAATTCATCCCCTCCTATAGGCCACAGCAGTGACAGCCTCAGTTTTCCTTTATCTGGGATGTGGATGCTAGCTTTGGAGCAAGCTGCAGGCCCCATGGCCTGACAGGCCTGCCTGAGAAGCTAGCCTGGGAAATTCATGGGAGGATTCAAAACAATCCTCAAAGACACAAAACAGCCTGCAGGTGCTGTTTTTCTGATTCCCGTGTTTTCCTTACAGGAGAAGGTCAGGGGGTGGTAAACCCCACTGACCAATGATGGTAATGTAGTATTTTACTAACCAATAAGAGTTTTCCTTTCTGTACTCTTCACGAACTAGTCTATATAACATGACTGTAACAATAAACTAGAGATTCTCTCCTGTTCTCACTCCCTTGAGAGTCCGTGTCGTTCTTCCCGCCGTTCCCAATTAGAACGACATGGGAGATCACTGCAGTGACAAGTCCAGTTGACTCCTCTCTGTGACACCACGGCGCTGAAAGACCCATTATTCCCCTCTCTGGGACATCACATCAGAGACAGAACCAAATGAAGACTCTCTGTCACACCACAGCCCCAACAACCCCAATTCCATCCCCTTTGTGGCAACAGACAAGTCATAGCACCTGTGGAACTTTCTCTGGGACTGCACAACAGGGATCACTCCACTTTTCCCCTCTCTGGGACACCACAGCAGTGACAGACTCACTTTTCCCCTCTTTGTGACACCACAGAAGTGACAGGCCCAATTGATGCCTCTCTGTGACACCAGTGCAGAGGCAGTCTCAGTTTTTTCCTCTCTGGGACATCACACCAATCAGGGACCCATTTTCCCTTCTCTATGACATCACTGCAGTGACAACTCGAATTTACGCCTCTCTGTGACACCACAGTGGTGACAGAGGTATTATTCCCCTCTCTGGGACATCACAGTCATGACAGCCTCAAATTCATCCCCTCTGTAACACCGCAGCAGTGACTGATCCACTTTTCCTCCATCTGTTTCATCAGAGCAGTGACAGGCCCAATTTACATCTGTTTATCACACCAAAGCTGTGGCAGCTTCAGATTTTTCCTCTCTGTGACATCACAAAAATGAGTGACCCAGTTTCACCTCTCTGTGACATCACTGCAGTCAGTGACAAGTCCAATTTACACCTCTCTGTGACACCACAGTGGTGACAGACTCATTATTCCCTTCTCTGTGACATCACAGCAGAGACAGAACCAATTCAAACCTCTCCCTGATACCAGAGCCATGACATGCCCAACTGCATCCCCTCTGTGGCAACAGACAAGTCAGAACACCTGTGGAACTTTCTCTCAGACTCCACAGCTGTGATAGCCCCTGTTTTGCCCTCTCTGGGACATCACAGCAGTGGGACACCCCAATCTACGCCTCTCTGGGACACCACAGCAGTGAAAGACCCAGTTTCCACCCTTTAAGACACCACAGCACTGACTGACCAAATTTCACTCTTTCTGTCACACCACAGATGGAACAAGCCACATTTACACCTATCTCTAACACCCCAGCGGTGACAGTGCCAGGTTTCTCCTCTCCGTGACATAACATCAAAGACAAGTGGGAATTCATCCCCTCCTATAGGCCACAGCAGTGACGGCCTCAGTTTTCCTTTATCTGGGAGATCACTGCAGTGACGAGTCCAGTTGACACCTCTCTGTGACACCACGGCGCTGAAAGACCCATTATTCCCCTCTCTGGGACATCACATCAGAACCAATTTCAAACTCTCTGTCATACCACAGCCCTAACAACCCCAATTCCATCCCCTTTGTGGCAACAGACAAGTCATAGCACCTGTGGAACTTTCTCTGGGACTGCAGAACAGGGATCACTCCACTTTTCCCCTCTCTGGGACACCACAGCTGTGAAAGACCCAGTTTCCACCCGTAATGATGTCACAGCAGTGACATATCACATTCCATTCTTTCTGTGAAACCACAGGTGGAACAATCCCAATTTACACCTATCTGTAACACTACAGGCTCACAGCCTCAGTTTTCTCCTCTCAGTGACATCACTGCAGTGATAACTCCAATTTATTCCTCTCTGTGACACCACAGCACTGACAGACCCATTATTCCCCTCTCTGTGACATTACAGCAGAGACAGAACCAAATGAAGATTCTCTGTGATACCACAGCCATGACATCTCTAATTGCATCCCCTTTGTGGCAACCGACAAGTCATAGCACCTGTGTTCCTTTCTCTGTGATTCCCCATCTGTGATAACCGCAATTTTAACCTTTCTGTGATACCACAGCAGTGACAGACTCAGTTTTCTCCTCTCTGTTACATCACATCGCTGACAGACCCAATTTATCCCTGCCTGTGACTCTACAGCCGTAACAATCCAATTTACACTTCTAAGTGACTCCATAGCAGTGACATACACAATATTCCACTCTCTGTGACATCACAGCAGGAAGATACACAGTTTTCTTCTCTCTGTTATAGGAGACAGTTTCAGGAATCAAGAGACCACTCAGTATGAGGTAGCTGCTTGTTCTAAATTTATTGCAATCTTAGCGACATTTTTATAGTATTTTGAAAAGGTAACATGCGGTTTAATGTTCTGTTATGATTGCATAATTGCTATTTTTCACACATTAACTTCTACATTTCTATTGGTCCAGTTCATAACATCGGAGCTCTATAAGATACTTTTTAGTGAAACTTATTAAGATACATTAAGAAGTTATCTAGGGTACATTCTGCAGATTTCACATCCTGACACATTTCATTAGATACATTCACAAAATACATTTAGCACATTTCTCATCTTAAATTCTCATCTATTCTTCATTGTCTTATTAATAATCAGTCTTCTTCATTTCTTTGATACAGTATTTTGCCAAGGACTCATGCTATGGCCTCGAGAAGCAAGCATTCTTCAATGATTCCCCCATTTTTCTTCTGTATAACTATAACTTTGGTTACCTTAACAAACAAACTCTTGCTTATGGATATTGCACAACTAACACATAACAATCCAATGATCATAACACAGATAATTAATAATCCTGTTTAACATAAACTCTTAACCCATCTTGTCAATTTAAGTCAATCAGCCAGTCTATCAATCCCAAAGAATCCCACATCTTCTTTAATCTTCTGTGTATGTTGCATGAGTTTTTGAATTTCCTTATGGATGGGTTTTGAATTAGTTTGTAAGTTCATACAACAGATACCATCAAAGTCTTCACATCCATGACCACGTGCTAACAATAAAATATCAATGGCTGCTCGATTTTGCAGTACTGCGTGCTGAACTTGTGACATATCAATTGCTAATTCAGAAAGTATTCTGTTAGTACCATTTGCTTGCTTTACAACCCAACAACTATGTTTCTTTAAATTGCGATGAGCTCTAGCTGCAGCAGCACCTGGCAAAAAGGTAGAAGCAAAAAACACTTGCCATCTGTTCCATAAATCTAAATTATCATCACAGTCAGAACTTAAAATTCGACTAAGATCTCTCTTCCACCAGATACGATGTGTGGTATTAGGATGATGGTGTGGAAGTGCCACGCTGAGTTGTTTAATTGTGCAAGGACCTCCAACAGGTTGTGATGGGATACCTGCCCATGCTCTATTACCACAAATTCGAGAATAACATGTTGGTAGTCTACGAAGGGATTGAGTCACAAATACAGGGTTTGATGCATTCCTCACCATTTTAGCACACCACTGCGAAAAATTGCCAGTTGGACTTGTCAATGTGATGATACTGGATTGTTCACATCTTTGATCAGTACTTTTTGAACACAATTTTTTGCTAGCATTTAGATAAATACAATAAGCAGCATCTAATGAATCTGCTAGATCAATTTCTTGTGGCTCAGGGCCTTCTGGAAGATGATCATTCCAAACATCATAATTCTCTATACATTGTGAAAAATTGTTATATCCATTCCCTAGACGCTTTTTCTTAAAAATGTCCTGAGTCTCTTTTATTGCTTTGTCTAACAAAGTTAATCTTGATTCATTGACTGGAACACCAATTAGACAAGTAATGAAAGGAGACTGAGGTGTAGATAGACTAGCACAGAAGGTTGTAGTATTTAAACTATGAGCAAGTGAAACCCATACATTTTCTCGTGGATCTATGGTCTCTCTAGTTAACATGCCTGTTATTAAAGGTAAAATTACGAGAATGAAAATGCCAGTTGCCATTTTGAACTCTTTCTTACTCTCTACACGAAATAGTATAGTTTCTGCACTGTGCTGCAATTATATTGGTCTTCTGAGCAAGTTTTGTAAAAGCTACTATCCACTGAATTCTAAATATTAGTCTGGCTCTTTCTAAGGAACTCACATTTTCTCATAATGCTAAGGCTTCTGCATGTGTTAAAGAACAATTTAAGTAATCTGACAGTGCATCAAGCGGAGTTAAATGGTGAATTTCTCTGTAACACCTAAGACACCCTCTATGAGGTCTTGATCTCTGATATTCCTACAAATCTCTTTTACAACCTTCACACACAATTCTTATCCACAATTTTAGTGTGGTTTTACAATACAAACACCTTATATCTTCTAATTTTTCATTAACCCATTGTAGATAAACAGAAAAATAAATGCTTTCTATATATGGATTTCTATAATTAACTTGTACACCTAACAGATAATTGACTCCTCTCACTAATGGTTCAAAGGCAAGTTGCCACTGTTTATTTTCTCGCCACTGTCTACTTTCTCACAGTCTGTCTGTGATATCCCACTGTTGATGTGGTTGATCGCGGCTCATGTCCATTCACTCAGCACCCATAATGCTCCTGTAGGGCTATCAACACACATGTAGCCTCTGCCATTAAATAGGACTTTAGCTGGTCCTATCCAACGTCCTGTTTTAGGCTTTCTGTAATGAACAAATACTTCATTAGTTACAACACCTGATTTTACACATCCATTGTGTATGACAACTGGAGGATCTTGACAATCTGCAAAAACACACAAATGGTTAATTACAAAAAGAACTTTCATTTTTGGGGGGGATCAGAGATATCTTTGAATTTGTTAAGATATTCTTTTAAGGTTCTATTGGTTTGTTCTACTATTGCTTGTCCTGTAGGAGAGTTTGGAATCTCTTTAATATGCTCAACTTCCCATTGCTGCATAAATTTTCTAATATTGTCACTGGCATATGCAGGGCCATTATCAGTCTTAATTCGCTCTGGGACCCCCATAATAGCAAAACATTGGGTTAAATGTTTTTTTACATGCAAACTCTTTTCTCCTATCTGGGCTGTAACCCATACAAATTTTGAATAGGTATCTACAGTAACATGTACATATTTTAATCTGCTAAATTTGGAAACATGGGTAACATCTATCTGCCATACCTCTAGGGCTTTCAGCCCTCTAGAGTTGACTCCTATCCTTAACCCAGGACCATGATGACTACATTGTGGACATGTTTGTACAATTCCTTATGCTTCTGAAATTGATAATGAGAACTGTCTTCGTAGGCCTTTTGCATTTTGATGAAACTGTTCATGAGCCATACGAGCAGCCTCAAACTGATTGAGAGGAACTCTCCTCTGCACCCAACTAGCTAATTGATCTGCAAGATGATTGCCAAGGCCAAGGACTTTTTGAAATTTATGACTTCTAATACGTATTACACAATATGGTGCTGATCTTAATCGTGTAGCTTGTTTTACTTGTTGAAACAACTGCATTTACTATTTATTTTGAGTTTCCTTAATAAAAGCATCCTCAATTCTTTGCAAAATACCTGCAACATACAATGAATCTGTAACCACATGAAGGGGACAATTTATCCACCGACACATAGCCCAACAAACCGCAGCTAGTTCAAGCGTCTGTAATGAGTCTCCCTGCTCAGTGTGCAAAATATGATAAGTCCAAGATCCTTGTTGCTGCCAGACAATTGCTGCTCGTCTGGTTGTTTTACCAGCATCTGTAAAAACTGTACACCTCTCTTTTAGAGGAATTAATGAATGTTTAGGCAATTGAATCTAATTATGATCTTCCAATATTTGAATAATTTTACTTTTTGGAATTTCAGTAGTTACTTGCCCATTATATGCCAATAATGCAAGCTGAAGAGGAGAAGAGTGACACATTGTCCATTCAAGATCAGGAGCGGTCATTGGGATATGAATACTCTCTGGTTCATTTCCTGAAATAGCAACTGTATGATCACAACCTTTTTTAATTGTCTCTCTCACTTGTTCCATTCGGGTCTGTAAGCTACGCTTAGGTTACATTGATACAAAGACTCACTCAATTATGTAAACCAGATACTCTCCCCCGTTTTTCTTTTGTCATTGGACGATAATGGCACACACTGAAGAAGGCTGTGAAATAAGAAGCAAACAAAGAGGTAAATTTATGACACGCTGTGATGACCATCTAGTAACAGGTAAAGAAGTGAGATATGAAATACATTGTTGCTGTTTTTCTGTGAGGACAATTGGAGCAGCAGGGTTAGTTCCTTTTAATAAAGGTTGCAAGGGGGCAAGATCTTCATTAGCAATTCTAACAGCAGTGCGGGCCCATTGTAAATCACCCATTAAAGTTTGCACATCTGTAAGATTCTGTACTTTGCAACTCAGTGTTGCTTTCAGTGGACATATTATGCTGTCGTTAATTTGCCACCCTAAGTATTTCCATGGGGCAGTTTTTTGGATTTTCTCAGGAGCAATTTGTAATCCAGCATTAGCCAATACTTGTGTGAGCACCTTGAACTGTTCATCTGTAAAAGGGTGTTCCTGTGCAATGAGACTATCATCTATATAATGATAGATGATAGACTGTGGCCATTGCTCACATATTGGCTGCAAAGCTGTGGATACAAACAGCTGACACATGATGGGACTATTGCATATCCCTTGAGGCAGTACAATCCATTCATATCTCTCACTAGGTTTCTCTTTATTAATTGCAGGTAATGTGAATGCAAACTGGTTTGTATCACCTGGATGTAGTGGAATAGTGAAAAAACAGTCTTTCAAATCAGCAATTAACAGTGGCCACTTTTGTGGTAACATTGCAGGTGAAGGTAATCCTGGTTGTAAATCTCTCATGGGTTGCATTTGTTTATTGACTTTTTGTAAATCATGCAAAAGTCTCCATTTCCCTGATTCCTTGAGTATGACAAAAATAGGTACATTCCATGGACTTACTGATGATTTAATATGTCTTGCGTTAAGCTGTTCTTTAACTAATTCATGTGCTTTTTGCAGCTGTTCCTCACTTAGCGGCCACTGCTCCACTCACATAGGATCATTACTTTTCCAGGTCAGTTGTCATGGGGCTGGCTGCACTGCAGGGACCGCTGTGAGAAAACCAAATCTGGGGTAGTTAGTACTACTCCCCATTGAGTTAAACATTCTCAACCAATGAGGGCAAATGTTCTTTCTGACAAAGGTATTACTGTTGCAACTGCACGGGCCTTTTTCTCTTCAAGCACAAATGGTAGAGGATTAGGGGTGACTAAAGCAGCTGCAGACACTACTCCAACTCTATCCACAGCAGTTGTGGTTGTTTGCAATGGCCAATAGCATGGGTAAATTTTGCTAGAAATGGTGGTAATATCTTCACCTGTGTCTAACAATGCTTGTATATTTATTTGTTCTTTTCCATTTATGATGGTTATTTTTTGAACAGGACGATCATGCATTCGTAGTGTTAGATATGCAACTGGTCTTGTTGAACCAAAGCTAGTATCTCTTCTCATGGGTCGCATAGGTTTGGATCCTTTCATCATTGCAGATACAAGATTTTGAAAGGAAATTATTTGTGCAATTTTACTGGCTTGAGGTATAAACAAAGGCAGATGCAGTGTATACACAACAATTGGAATAACTCTTGTGTAATCTGCATCAATGAGTCCTGGTATCACTAAGATACCTTTTAAGCCTGCTGATGAACATCCTAGCAATAATGCTCCTACATCGTGTTTAGAGGAATGAACTGGACTTTTGAAAGTTGTAGGTATCTTTTGCGGTCGATTATGTATAAGGATAACTCCTACTGCTGTTTCCAAGTCGATTCCCAGGCTTCCTGCTGTTGCAGGGCATATCTCTGGGTCTCGGGGGCAGTTACTGTTATCCGCGTGTGACTGCCTTTCGTGCTCTTTCGCCTGTTTCCTTGACACCAACATGTCATGGTAGCATGAGTATTAGATTGGCAATTATTACACCATACATTGCCTACACATTACTTTCGTAAATGCCCAGTTTTCCACACCGAAAGCAAACATTTGTCAGTTGGGAGCGTCCTCCTTTTACAAGAGGTTTTAAAGCTCCAGCAAAAGCTTAGTTTTGGATGGTTATTACATTTAACATTGTTTCATTTTGGTTTTTTTCACAGCACTAGCTACAGCTTCTGACATAAAGACAGCTTGTTGTTGATACACTGCATTGGCCATGTGTTCTAACATCGTTCCCAAATCAGCTGTGTGTGGGAGAGTAGTTAACATCATTTTAGCTTTTGGATTTGCATTTTCAAATGCAAAAGTCTTTGTTAGTTGTTCTCGTACTTCAGGAGTTAGGTCTGTTGCCTGATCGAGTGAAATGACAAGTCTGACAATCCTTTCCTGGATCATGTCAGTGCCCACGCCACCTTTTGCTAGGGGGTCTTCTGCTTCTCGGTGGTCGTGGGTAGTCTTCCTCAGTCCATGATTGGATGTGGGTCTTAAGTAACCCCCTCCTAATAAGATGTTGTTCTACCTCTTGCTTATACAGCTGGATACTGTGGGTTTTAGCTTTTCTGCAACTTCAGTACTTTCTTGATGACTTCAGTACTTTCTTGCTTTTTCAACAGGATGTTCATGGTTAAGTGATACTGTGGATGTTAACTCTTAAAACAGCTTCAGCATTCATATTATATTTTAACAAAACTCTTAAAACAGCTTCAGCAATCATATTATAGTTTATAAAATTTGATTAACAAACCTTATTAGTCTATCACAATCCTCCCTTCTTTATTTTCCATTTTGTTTATCAAATTTCTTTAACACCTCTCTCGTTTTTTTAACATTACCTCACTTTCAAACTCTTCCTTTTCAGATTGCTGGTGGAGTAGTAACAAATGAGTTGCTTTCAATCTCTCTTTCACTATCAACATTACCCGATTAATTATACAGGGGCCAAAAGTCAGGCTTAGCAATATTACTATTACAGTGCCCATCAGAGCGGACAAAAAAGTCGTTAACCAGGGTGACTGCGAAAACCAAGACTCATACCAAGTTTGTTGCTGTTCCCTTTCTTTGCATCTCTTTTCCAATCCTTCCTGCAGTTTTGTCATAGTATCTCTTATTACTCCGGTGTGGTCTGCAAAAACACAACAGTCCTCTCCAAGGGCTACACATAATCCTCCTTGTTGTAGGAACAACAAATCCATTCCCCTTTGATTTTGTAGCATTATCTCAGATAATGATGTAAGAGATCTTTCTAAGGCTGAAATAGATTTTTCAATTCTCTCTAAGTCCTCATCTGCTGCTGCTCAAAGACTTAACCCTTGTTGCTGATTCACTAAGGATGCAATTCCAGTTCCTGCCCCTACTGCTCTGACTCTAAAAAGTGTAGCAATTGTAATTGCAGTTAAGGGTTCCCTTTTTTTGTATTTTATGATTGCTATTTTCAACCCTGTTAAGAACCTCTCTTTCTGGGTGATATAGCACTCGTGGCATTATTATTACTTGTATGCAATATTCCCTGGAACCATTGAACACATCCAAAGATAAACAGGGCATAAGGCTTATTTTAGAGCAGATCCACTTTGCACTGTTGACAGGTGTAAGACATTTCCCTTGAGTCTTGTCAGGTTTCTCTAGAGTGTTTTTACACAATCTTTTTATTCTTTTTGGGATGTTTCCTACACATGTTCCTACTCCCTTTACATTTTGTAAAGTAAGTCCTACTTTTCGGTCTCCCCAATTGCATTGTGTTGGATTGCTTACATTACTTTGATTAAATGGTTCTGAGGTTCCGATGGCTTCATAGTAAGGAGGCTTAACATCATAACATAACCAACAGTGCTAGACTAGCTCAAAATGTGTAGCATTTGAAAAGGCATAACTAGCCTTTATAATGTTCCATAAGGGTCCTATCAAGCTTTGCTCTGGAGCTGGGGCTTCTGCCCAGTATACTGGAGGTGTCATAGTTCTATGGGACTCCTTGGTTTGTGTTATCTTTTTCCTCTTGCGGGGACTGTTCTCGGTAGAGTTACCTTTGATATTCAGTTTGATAGCAGGACTGGGACTGTTTTTAATCACAAGATTTGGACCTACTAGCTCGGCTTCTTCTATAGCAGGTTCCTTTTTGATAACAAAGAGATCTCCATTGTCTTTTCCTGGTTCCCAATATCAGGTTCCCTATGTTTTTCCCACAACCCATCCTTTGTCCTCTGGGTTTGTTACGTTGAGATAGAGGTATGTACAATTTCGGTCCGAAAGTACCACTTCTTGGAGGGCCAGTTGCATCCCCCATAGTCCCAGCTGCTGAACGGGCATATACTTAGAAACCTGGCATCCAGCTGGCCCCCACCCTACTGTTAAAAATTTATCCCCCACTGTTTTTCAATCAGATGCCAAAGTCTCACACCCCCAACAGGCACAATAATAATGTCTGGGGTAATTGCAATGAAAAGGCCCAGTGCTAGGACACATGTAAAAACTTTTTTGATGCTTGCAAGACCCGGGCTGGTTTCGTGTACTCACTAGGTGACACCAGTGTGGTGCGAAGGAGGGAGGTTTGGATGCTACATAACTTTGGATCACGGTTTGATCACTAAATCTAATAAGAGACCATTTAAATGTCTGATGGGCATGTTGAGCTTTTGGACTGTGAGAGGAATGCAGCTGCTGCTCGTCTGCATGTCGAATTGACGTTAGCTGTCATCTGGAAGGAGTTCAGCCACGGCTTCCTTGTGCTGCTCCCTGTTGCTGTTGCTGCTCTCTGCAGGAACTCTTGTGCTTTCCCTTAGGCTCCGAGAAGCAGAGAGATGCCCTGTGGAGCGCAGAAGCCTGCCACACGAAGTGTGGTAGAAAGTGCTGTAAATCCATGTTTGCTCAAGTTGAAGGGGGAAGCTGCACAAATATGTTTTGTCCCGGCACACATTTCCTCCCCAGATGCAGTGGAAACCCTTTCCGCTTGCATGAGGACCAAGAAATGCGGAAGTTGGAGCTCCAGAGCTCGGAGAAGGTAACCGCAAGAGCCTCACTGCAAATCCGTGTTTGTGCAAGTTGCAGGGGTGAGCTCTATCAATATGTGGTTTTTGAGCACATTCTGGTGGACAGAGTCTGATGCAAACAGCCCCAAAGCTCTGAGAGGCTCATGAAAGTCCTGGTGCTGTGTGTGTGCTGCTGAGCTGGGCCAGGCTTCTGGCACAGAGGAAGCTGCTGGAAAGGGCAGGGCTGCAGAGAAGCATCTGTGGCCAGGAGCAGCACCTGAGCACAGCCCAGCAGGGCATCTCAGGGACACGAGCAGGCCCAGCTAGAACTCCCAGGGGCTCAGCACTGGCAGGGGCTGTGCGACGTCCCAGAGGGGGTTGTGTCCCAGTGGCACCTCTGTGGCTGTGTCATGGAGCCACAGAGTAACTGTGATGTCAGAAAAGGGCTATGTAACAGCTCTCCAAGTGGGTTGTGTGAGGACACTGAGCAGCCACGGCCTCATCGAGGTGACATTGTGACATCACAGGCTAGTTCTATGACATCATAGAATGAGTTGCCATATCACAGGGTGGGATGTGACATCACAATGTGAGCTGTATGACGTCACAATGTGAGCTGTGTGGTATCACAGAGCAGGCTGTGACATTACAGAATGGATTATGACATCATTTGTCGCCCTGAAAACTGGGCTTCTGAGCTTGCTGACATGGTTTTCCCGGGGACTTTCCCAGGACAGTAACTGTAGACATAGATATGTGTACATTCTTTCTGTGGCACATCTTGTGATGGGCATCTCTCATGGCCAGTGCAGTGAGAAAGTGTTATCCTAGCGAAGAACATAGAAACTCATCAGCTGCAGAGACAAGCAGACAGCCCAAAGAGCAGAAGAGCAAGCATGCAGATGTGAACTGTATCAAGACCACAGTTGACAGCTGAACAGCTTGGATCCAACATGCAAGAGCAATGAACTTTGGGTTTCAAGTGAAAGAGTGGGAAAATTAATATTGTAAAGCCTCATTTGTTAAAACATGTGTGAAGGAAAAATAAGCCTTCTTGAAAAGTAATCTAAGAAAATATTTGGGTTGATTTTTTTTTTTAAAAGAGAGGGGCAGATGTTGGAGTCTGAGATACAGAGTGTGTGCCCTTGTTTCTAATACTTAGTTCTAGGATTCAAGGAAACACTGAATTTCATATAATATGAAATTCATGAGCATGTTTTCATGGTGATACATGAGAACAAATGCTAAAGTTAGACAGGAAAAGTGTAAATGTGTAGATTAGAAAGTTTCTTAAATCACTGGGTGAAAAAGTAGTTTAGAGAACAAGAGACAAGATGGAAGATTTAGGGTGGTGTCTCTTGTCCTTCTTCTTTCTTCTTTATGTTCTTCTCCTAGGGGTTTTTGGGTAGTAGTGGGTGATTGGGTAGAAAATGCTGCAGTGCAGCACACAGGTGTTGGGTCATTGGGTCACTAAGAAAAATAGCTTGGTTGGCATCTGTTAATTGGGTAAATGGGCATATAAAAGACCTTGAAGAAGATCTTTGTTAGCCATTTTACCCTTTTCTATCTTAGTGCACATAGCTCCTTGTACCTTGTAATGCTGATAAGAAATAAACAACTGAGACCGAACGAGAGAAAACTGCTTCCCTCTCGTCAATTTTCAGTTCAAAGGGAAAAAGAACCCAAATCCGAAAGTCCCTAATGAGACAACTCTGCTCTTCCTTTCACCACACCTCAACCTGTGTCCATATGATCTATTCATCTTCAGTGGCCACATCTGGTGGACCCCGACATGTCTTGCACGTGACTGTTACAGGGTATTACCTAGCCTGTGGCTATGGATGGTTTTGGGCTTTCTCTTACGGAGGGCCTGGTTATGGAAATATGGCGTGTGGTGTGTGATCAGAGAGGGATTGATGTTTCGTATGCTGACTTTCGTATGTGTGAGTATGGAAGAATTGAGGGGTTTTTCCCTGTGGTTGAAGCGATTTTTTCGCAGTCGGCTTGGGAGGCGTTAGGTGATTCCCTGATCGAGGCTCTGCTGGTCGGCTATGAGCCCCAGGTGCTCCGGCTGCTGGGCATCTGGCAAAGGTGCAGTGGTGTTCTGAGGTTGGGTCCTGAGGTCAGCTCCCCTGGGATCGCTGGGGCCCCAGGCAGGTTGAACGGGGTCGCTGCAGGACCGGTGGGCGTGACCCCGCCTCGGCCAGCGCCCCGGCGGTGTAAGCCTGAGGCGGGGTTGGATCCTTGCCAGTGAGCTGTCAGGGGCGCCACGGACCGGGGGGGTGTAACCCCGCCTCGGCTGGCGCCCCAGCGGTGTAAGCCCTAGGCTGGGTTGGATCCTTGCCAACGGGCCATCGGGGGCACCTCGGACCTGGGGGGTGTAACCCTGCCTCGGCCGGCGCCCCTGTGGTGGAAGCCCGGGGCGGGGTTGCCTCCTCCGTGTGCCCTCCCGGCGCAGACCGATGCGGGGGTGCTTAAACGGGGGGATGCGCTGGTCCTGGAGGATGCCTCAAGGACGGTCCCATGTCTCTGCTGCAGCTGGGCTGTGTCATACCCCGTGGTGGGGGCCGGGCCGGGCCCGGCCCCGCGCCGGTGGTCGCGCATGCTGTTCCAGTGCAGGAGCGGCCGGTGCCGCTTCTTGGACCTTTCGCCCCTGAAGAAATGCTGTTAGGGGCAGTTCTGAGCACTGCCCCCCTGCGCGGCAGATTCGTGGGGCGTGGGGGCGGGTTCTGCGAGTGGTGCGGACGCCGGGCCGGGTTCTGCTGGCTGCAAGCTGCGGGTTTCCCCTCCTGTGAGCCTGGATTGTCCCCTGGCAGCAGAGGAGGGCGCTGCCACGGCTCTGCGGGCTGTGCCTCTACCGGCGCACTGGTTCCCCCCTGCGCCGGGAGCGGGCTGTGCCGAGCTGGCTCCAAGCCACCCCCCCTTGGGTTCCCAGGCATCGCCCGAGCCTGCAGCTGGAGCCGGCCCTCCCCCGTCGCCTCCTGCAGCCGCTTCGGCTCGGGGTCCTGTGCTTTTTACCATTGGTTCTGGTGGTGCTGCCGCGGGACAGAAGCCGGTGGCATCCACAGGCAAAAGGTCCCAGGCTGCTGGAGCTTCTTCGGCTGGCCTGTGGACCTTGTCCTCTTGTCAAATGACTGTGCAGCGGGGTGTATCAGGCATTCCATGTGCTTCTGAATACTTTGGTCTGGTGGGTGAGGGCATGAGTGCTCTTTTGGTGGTGTGGTTGAATACCACTGCTCAGGGCATCATTGTTCACCTAGGGGACGTTGATTTGGATTTCCTGGGGTGCATTTCTGCCATGGGTTCCACACTCACCCCTCCTGTTCCTATCCCTGCGGGACCCAGATTTGCTCACCTTGTGCCTTTTGAGTTTTATGTTCGCAGAGCTGAGAACCAGCTGCGGGCAGATGGTGGCTTCGGGTTCCCTGGACCTCCCTGAGTCACTGGACTGCTGTTCTGACAGCCAGGGATCATCCTGAACGGGTCTGCACCCTGTCCATCCTTGGTGAGATGCTGTCAGAGATTAACTTCTGCGGGTTTTTGACACTGGCATGGACATAATGATTGTCAGGTTTGCTGACAGGCCCCAGAGTGACCCTTGGACCCAATGCTGACACATTCTATGCAAAGAAGAACTTGAGACTGACTCTTTGTTTAGCAGATTCTGTTGTCCTTTCTCATGATAGACTAGTCACCCTCCGTGACTTGATGCAAGAACAGTTGGATCACGGTGATCTGGAGTTTCAACCAGTCCCTGGGACATTCCTGTTTTCTGTATCAAGAAGAAGTCTGGGAAATGGAGGTTGCTACAACACCTCCAGAAAATTACTGCTATGATGGAAAGCATGGAGAAGTTGCAGGCTAGCATGCCTTCACCTGCCATGCTTCCTGCTGATTGGCTAGTCCTCATTGTGGATCTGAAGGATTGTTTCTTTACAATTCCTTTGCATCCCGATGACAGACCGAAATTTGCCTTTCTGGTGCCAGCTATCATTAATGCTGAGCCCACACAGAGATATCAATCAAGGTTTTGTCGTAAGGCTTGTGAAAATTTACTGGCATTTGCCGATGATATGGAGCTGAAAGTGACTCCAGAAACAACCTCCTTGAAATTATTTGAGGGTCAAAATAATTTTGGGACGAACAGTCCCGCATTTGGAGGTGCAATTATTTTTTTTTGCATTCAGTGCAGACACTGCATGATGTCCAGATAGTAATGGACTTTCACATGGTTGTGTCCCTATATGGGACTGACCTTGACACAACTGTCTCCCTTGTTTGGTCTATTAAAAGGGGCACTCTGATTTTAAAGTCACCTCTGACACTGACCCGACAGGCACAGTAGATGCTGGAGGAGGTTCTGCGAGCAGTTTCTGCTCCTCAAGTTTATTACATTAATCTTTCCATTGATGTCGTGGTTTTGTTTTTTGGTTTTTTTAGAGAGTCATGAGGCTGGATCAGCCCAATTGGTGGAATTACAGGCTGCAGTCATAGCATTTCATAGGTTTTCCCAGGCACCTTTCAATTTGGCCATGGATTCTACCACCGTGACCAAATTGAGAGCCATCCACAAGCAGGTGTTGATGTTGGACAACTGTGTCATTTATTTTTTGAGTTTTGTTTTTTTTCTGGTTTTTGGGTTTTTTTGCAATAACAAAAGGGTGAGATATCACCCTGAAGTTACAGCCTTCTGATTGTATGGAGTATTGTATTTTCCTATTATTTATCTTTTTGATTGTTTGTGATGTTGCTGGTTTCTTTGTTCATTTTTCTTTTTTCTTTTCTTTTTGTTGAACCAAGGGGGGTGAGATGTCACCCTGAAAACTCGGCTTCTGAGCTTGCTGGCATGGTTTTCTGGGGACTTTCCCAGGACAGTAACTGTAGACATAGATATGTGTACATTCTTTCTGTTGCACGTCTTGTGATGGGCATCTCTCATGGCCAGTGCAGTGAGAAAGTGTTATCCTGACCATCCAATCCCGGGCCGTGGTCAAAAGCCTATAAATCCTGGGAGAAAAAATAAACTCTGCTCTTTCTTTCACCACACCTAGATAGTGTGATCTATTCATCTTCAGTGGCAACAATCATTGGATAGAAAGATGACATCACCGAGAGGGTTGTGATGTCACAGAGCAGGCTGTGTCATCATGGATTGATTGTGTCACATCATAGAGCAGGCTGTGAAGCCAAATGGAGATGATATGTAATCCTAGAGTGGGCAGTGACATCATCGAATAGCCATTTGACATCTCAGGACAGGTTGTATGACATCACAGTGCCAACTGTGACATCATAGAGTGAGCTGGGACATCCAATGTGGACATCACAGGAGGATGTGTGACATTACAAGGTGGTTCTGTGACATCTGAGAGGGACTGTTGTCGGGGAGGGTGAAACAGGGAAACCTTATGAATGTGATTGTTTGGCAGAAGATTCTGAAAATATGAAGCCTAGAATCAAAATAGAAATGAAAGCCTGCTTTGAGTCATGATGCTGAGTACTAGTTACTATATGACCAAAGAACAATAGCCTAGCCAGCTAAAGCAGAATCCCTGTTGATGAAACAATGTCCTTCTGCAGATAGAAAGTCCAAAGGTCAAGAAGCAAGGGAAGAATTTGTAAAGGTTTTAGAGTTTAAAATGCAACACTGTATGTTAATATGGTGCTGCTTATAAGTTGTATGTAAATTCTTTAGTGGGTGTCTCTCGTACTGATTGGTTACTGGGAATTAGAATATTCACTATAGAAAAAGATATATTGTATTGTAACAAGAACTTCACGCTCTTACTTCTTACCCCCCTCTCTCTTGCTTTCCTGGCTCCTACCCCCCTCTTAGCTCTTACCCCTTTCCCCACCTCTTAGCTTTTCCTCCTCTCAGCCCTTCCCTGCTCTTACCCCTCTCTAGCTTTCCCTGCTCTCTCCCTCTTGTTTTTCCCTCTTGTCAGACTCTGTCCCTGTCCCCACCCCACCATTTCTGCCGTCCAAGCCCTGGCACTCTGAGCAGCCTTGTGCAAATCTGAGCTCCCTCCACCCCAGGCTGGAGCTGCAGCTTTCAGCTCCTTGGCTCCAACTCCGACATGCTTTCCTTGGAGAAGAAGCTGCCTGAGACAACAGAAGGATGCTCATTTCTTGTCAGCAAAAAAACCCAAGGGATGGCGCAGCTCCATAAAATGCAAGCCATTCCTCTGCTGGATAGTAAATCCACTTGCCACAGCAGACAGTCTCAGACCAGTGGAAAACACCTTCTGTGCCCAGCACACATCCCAAGGTCCCCCCAAACCCTCCCTGCCCCAATTCTGTCCAGATTTGCTCTTTGCACACACGAGGCACATGCTGAAGTCACGAGCTCCCTCCATGCCCAGAGGGAGGAAAAGAGAGAAAGAGAGAAAGGCTGAAGAGCTCTCCTGTGCAGAGCCAAGGCCCAAGTGCCTAGAGTGGAAACCACAACTCATCAGGTTTGTGTCCTTTGGGGCTCAGGGACTGCTGAGACTCAGAGGCAAGGGAAGGTGTCTTGCCAACAAACAGAAGTTGAACAAGATACAGTTTAATAACCATCACTGCTCTCTGTCTCCCAGTGTGTGCACCTGTGTGCCCTGGGTTGCTCCAGTGTGTTTGGGTGTGCCCGTGCATGCCCCAGTGTTCCCTGATGTGCCCAAGTGTGCCCAGGTGTGCCCAAGTGAGTCTGGGAATGCCCAGATGTGTTCAGGTGTGCCCTCGTGTTCCTGGGTTTGCCCCGGTATGCCTCGGTGTGTCCCCATGTTTACAGGCATGCCCAGGTGAGCTTGAGTGTGCCTTGGTGTTCCTGGGTGTACCCAGGTCTGCCCACGTGTGCCCTGGTGTGCCCAGGTGTGCCCGGGTGTGTCTGAGTGTGCTCACGTGTGCCCAAGAGTGCCCAGGTGAGCCCCAGTGTGCTCTGGTGTGTCCGCGTGTTCAAAGGAGTTCCCCAATGTGCGCTGGCATGCCCCCATGTGCTCGAGTGTGCCCACGTGTGCCACAGGTATTCCCAGGTGTGCCCAGGTGTGCCCCCATGTGCCCTGGTGTTCCCAGGTGTGCCAGGGTGTATCCCGGTGTGCCCTGGTGAGCCCCAGTGTGTTTGGGTGTGCCCAGGCGTGCCAAGGAGTTCCCCGACGTGCCTCGGTGTTCTCAGGTGTGCCGGGGCATACCCCAGTGTGCACAGGTATGCCTCGGTGTGCCTGGGTATGTCTGGGTGTGTGCCTGGCTGTGCCCCCGTGTGCCTGGCTGTGCTTTGGTGTGTTTGGGTGTGCCCCGGTATGCCAGGGTATGCCTGGGTGTGCTTGGGTGTCCTCTGGTGTGGCTCTGGGTACCCAGGTGTGATCCAGTGTGCCTCGATGTGCCCCAGTGTTTTCGGGTGTGACAAGGTGTGCCCAGGCACATCCAAAAGTGTGCCTTGGTGTGCTGCCATGTGCCTGAGTATGCCTGGATGTGCTCTGGTGTTCCCAGGTATGCCAGGGTGTTTCCTGGTGTGCACCTGTGTGACCTGATGTGCCTGACTGTACCCCGGTGTGCCTGGGTGTGTCCAGGTGTGCCCCGGTGTACCGCAGTGTGCTCCTCTGTGCTTGGGTCTTCAAAAATGTTCCCCGATGAGCCCAGGCGTGCCCAGGTGTGCCCTGTCATGCCCCCATGTGCCCTGGTGTGCTTGAGAGTGCCCAGGTGTGCTCAGGTGTGCCCCTGTGTGCCTGGGTATGCCTGGGTGTGCCCTGGTGTGCCCCAGTGTGCCCTAGTGTGTTTGGGTGTGCTCAGGAATGCCAAGGAGTTCCCCAATGTGCCCGGGTGTGCCTGGGTTTGCCAATATGTGCCTGGGAGTGCCCAGGTGTGCCCCACTGTGCCCCCGTGTGCTCAGGTGTGCCTGTGAGTGTCCAGGTGTGCTCAGGCGTGCCTTGGCATTCCTGACTGTACCCAAGTGTGTCCGTGTGTGCCCCGGTGTGCCCGGGTATGTTTGGGCATGCCCGGGCATGTACGAGTGTGCCTTGGTGTGTACAGGTGTGCCCAGGCGTGCCCCAGTGTACCCAGCTGTGCTTTGGTGTGTTTGAGTGTGCCCCAGTGTGACAGGGTATGCCTGGGTGTGCTTGGGTGTCCTCTGGTGTGGCCCCAAGTGCCCAGGTGTGCCCAGGTGTTCCCCAGAGTGCCCTCATGTGCCCAGGTATGTTTGGGTAAGTCCTGGAGTATCCAGGTGTGCCCAGGAGTGTCCCGATGTGCCGAGACGTTCCCGGGTGTTTCTGGGTGTGCCCTAGTGTGCCTTGGTGTTCCCTGATGTACCCAGGTGTGATCCAGTGTGCCCAGGTGGGCCCAGGTGTATTCGGGAGTACCCAGGTGATGCTGGGTGGGCCCAGATGTGTCCAGGTATGCCCAGATGTGCCCAGGTGTGCTAAGGTGGGCCCAGGTGTTCTCTGGAAGTTCCCAGATATGTTCTGGTGTCCCAAGATGTGCCCAAATGGGCCCATATGTGTCCAGGTGTGTCAGGCTGTGCCCAGGCATGCCACCTGGGCTCACCTGGGTACATCTGGGCACATCTGGGCACATCCGGGTAACATTTGGGCCTAGCTGGGCATAGTTGAACACTCCTGGGCACACCTGGGGCCACATAGGCACACATGGACACATCTGAGCACACCTGTGCTTGCCTCTGCACTCCTGGGCATGCTTGGGCACACCTGGGCGCTCCTGGACACACCTGTACACACCTGGGCACAGTCGGGCACACCTGAGTACACCTGGGCACAGCTGGGCTCATGTGGGCTCACCTGGGCACATATGCCCACACCTGAGCCCACCTGGGCTCACCTGGGCACACCTGGGCACATGTGGGCCCACCTTGGGGCACCTGGGTACATCTGGACCCACCTGGGCACAGCCAGGCACACCTGGGCAAAACCTGGGCCCACCTAGGAATATCTGGGCCTATTTGGTCACACCTTGGTACACCAGGGCACATCTGGACACATCTGTCGAGCATCTGTGGAACATCTGGGCCTAGCTGGGCACACCTGGAAACTCCTGGGCACAGCTAGGGTCCACCTGGGCACACCCAGGCACACCTGGGCACCTCTGGACACACGTGGGCTTACCTGGGCACAGCTGGGCAAACCTTGTCCCACCCGGGAACACCTCAAAACCTCTGGGCTAACATCTGCCCAGAGAAAAACCTGAGTCCACCTGGACACACTTGGGCTCACCTGGGCAGTCCTGGGAACTCCTGGGGCCACCTTGGCATATTAGGGCACATCTGGGCACACCTGGGCACACCTGGCCCCACCTCAGCTTACGTGGGCACTCCTGGGAACACCTGGGGTCATCTTGGCACACCTGGACACATCTGGGCCAACCTGGGCTCACCTGGGCACTCCTGGGCACACCTGGGCACACCTGGGCAAATCTGGGCACAGGAGGGTTCAGATGAGCCCAGGTGGGCCCAGATGTACCTGGGTGTGTCCAAATGGGCCCAGATGTGCCCAGGTGTGCTTAGGTGGGCCCAAAGATGTGCCCAGGTGTGCCCAGGTGTACCCAGATGAGCCAGGTATGCCCAATTGTGCCCAGGTGTGCCCTGGTGTGCCCAGATGTGCCAAGGTGGGCCCAGGTGTGCCCAGGAGTGCTTAGGCATGCCCAGGTGGACCCAGATGTGCACAAATGTGCCCAGATGTGCCCAGGGGTGCCAAAGTGTGCACAGGTGGGGCCAGGTGTGCCCAGCTAGGCCCAGATGTGCCCAGGTGTGCCAAGATAGGCCTAGACGTGCACAAGCATGCCCAGATGTGCTCAGGTGTGCGTAGGTGTGTCCAGGTGGACTCAGGTTTCTCCAGGTGCGCCGATGTGTACCCAGATGTGCCCAGGTGTTCCCAGGAGTGCCCAGGTGTGCCAGGATGTTCCTGGCTGGGCCCTTATGTGCCCAGGTGTACCCAGGTGAGCCTACATGTGCCCAGAGGTGCCCAGGTGTGCCCAGAAGTGCCCGGGAGTGCCCAGATGTGCCCAGATGGGACCAGATGTGCCCAATTGTGCAAGCTGGGTACAGGTCTGCCCAGGAGTGTGCAGATGTACCCAGGTGTGCCCAGGTGGGCTCAGGTATGCCTGGGTAAACCCAGGTGTGCCCAGGTGTGCCGAGGCATGCCCATGTGTGCCTGGGTGTGCCCAGGTGTGTCCGGGTGGACCCTGGAGAGCCCATGTGTGCCCAAATGTGCACAGATGTGCCCTGAAGTGCTCAGGTGTGCCCAGGTGTGCCAGGTGTGTGCAGGTGCACCCAGGAGCACCCTCTTGTGACCAGGTGAGCCTGGCTGTACCCAGGTGTGCCCAGCGGTGCCCAGGTATGCCCAGATGTGCCCCAGTAGGTCCAGGTGTGTCCTAGTGGGCCCAGAAGTTTCCAGGTGTCCCCAGAGGTGCCCATGTGAGTCCGGGTGTGCCCTGGTGTACCCAGGTGAGTGCAGGTGGGCCCAGGTGTACCCAAGTGTGTCCAGGTGTGCCCGGGTGTGCCCAGATGCACCCTGGTGTTCTTGGCTGCTTCCAGGTGTGGCTGGATGTGCTCAGGTGTGCCCAGGTGGTCTCAGATGTGCCTGGCTGGTCCCAGGCAGGCCCGGGAGTGTTTGGGTGTGCCCATTTGTGCCCAGGTATTCCCATGTATGCCCATGTACTCCCAGGTGCGCCCAGGAGTGCACAAGTTTGCCCAGGTATGCTCAGGTGTGCCAAGGTGTACCCAAGTGTGCCCAGGTGGCACATCTGTGTTCCCAGGAGTGCCTGGGTGTACACAGATGTGCCCGGATGTGCCCAAGTGTGCCCAGGTGTGCACATATGTACCGAGGTGTGCCCAAGTGTTGTGGTTTTAAAGCAGTAACTAGAAAAATACTAGAAAATGTACTTATTTCTTGCTGTGAGATATGGATTAGAACAAGAACAAAGTAGACTTAAAAGGAATAAAGTAAGTTTATTAACAAAAACTATAAGAATAAGAAAACCAGAATAAAACTTCCAGAAAACCCTTTTCTCCCCCTCTACCCAACCATTCTCTTGTTCACATGACAACATAGAGACAAAAAAAACTTTGGTGTTTAAAACAGTCCAAATTCTTGCTAGAGTCTTCTCATCAGTCTTTGTAGAGAAACAGAAGTATTTTTCTGCTAATCTATGAAGTTTCTCACAAGAAAACTATTTCTGTTATAGCTTTCTATTTCTCTGATGCCAGCTGCCCGAAAATCTGCCATGAGTTCTTTCCTCCCATTTCACATCACTCTGAAGTGTATTATGGGTCAAAAGAGTCTAGGGATGTCATTTTTAAGGATGAGTTATTCAAAGGCAAAAGTTCTTTTCATCTGTCTTTGTGAGCTTCCCTCCAAACATAAGTTTTCTCTTTGCTTCTCAAGACCACAAATCTTCAACTATTACTTCTCCTCTTCTGTTTCAGTATCTCATAAGATCACAACCACTTCACCTTTTTTCTCAAAATCCACACTTTGAAACACTCCATTCCTCCCAATATACTCTGTCATGAATTAAAGGAGTTTTTTTCAGAACACTATTGTTTATCTTCATAGCTTTAACAGAAAAATATTTCAGTTTATTAAAGCATCTCTACCTCTTCTGAAGCTTAATTCCTTTCTTCACTGTCTTTGATAGTTTATAAAGGCTCTTTACATGTACATACATGCATTACATACATACATACAACCATCTTTACATCTCTCTTTCTCTCTCTGGAAAAAAGGATTAATCTGCAAGTCTCATCTGGGTAATGAAAGGGTTAAAATCTTGCCCAGGCTTTGTAGCTGGTTCTGTTATCTCTGCCAGAGCGGGGGCTGGAGCTGTCTGCGATGACTTCTTTCTTTACTCAGCAGTCTCTGATAAACTCAGCAGCGGCAGAAACTGCAGCCGAGCCGGGGACACCGGCCTGACCCGGCCTGGGCCCACTCACCTCCCACCCCTCCCCGCCCCCGCCAGCGACCTTGTCCAGCCTGGGGGTGGGGGGCAGGGAAGCCGAGCCGGAGCCTTGTTACCTGTTCAAAAGCCGGAAACCAAAGAGAGCAAAAGAGCCCTGGCCTTACATGTTAAGGTGGTGTTCACAAGTTGATCTCACTTCTCAATGGTTAAAACCACCGCCAATTCTCAGAAATGGCCAATAATTGGTCAGGAGAAAAAACTCCCATCAGCCTCCAGCAGCTTCAACTTCCCTAGCTCCCAAAGCGATCTTAAAGGTAAAGACACCCCAGGACACCAAGTGTGCCCACACGTGCCTGGGTGTGCCCGGGTGTACCCAGATATGCCCAGGTCAGCCCAGGTGTGCCTGGGCATGCCTGGGTACACCCAGGTGGGCCTGGGTTTATGGCTCAGTTAACAGAGACAAAACTTACTTCTTAGTTCTGAAATTGCTATGATTTGTATTTGAACACTAATTTGCCTTATATCAGTTGTTCTTCAGCAAAATGCACTGACTTATCAGCTTCCCTGGCCATGAGTTTTAGTGGGCCTGGGTGTTCCCAAGCGTGCTTGGGTGCACTCAGGTGCACCCAGGGGGGCCCAGGCTTGTCCAAGCATGCTTGGGAATGCTCAGGTGTCCCCAGGTCTTTGTGGATTGCCCCAGGTATGCCCGGGTGTGCCTGGGTGTCGCCAGGTGTGGCCAGGCATGTCTGGGTGTGCTAGGGGCACGCCCAGGCATGCCCGGGTTGCCCCAGATGTGCACAGCTGCATCTGTGCGGACCTGGGTGTTCCCAGGTGTTCCTAGGTGGGCCCAGGTGTTCCCGAGAATGCCCAGCTGGGCCTGGGTGTGCCTGGGTGGCCCCAGGTGTGGCCATCTGTGCCCACGTGGGACTGGTAGTGCCCAGGTGAGCCTGGGTCGTCTCAGGCATGCTTGGGCATGCCCAGGTGTGTCTAGTGTGGCCCAGGTGTGCCCAGTTGGCCCCAGGTGTTCTCAGGTAGGCTTGGGGATGCCCAGGTTGCCCTAGGTGTGCCTGGGTAGCCTCAGGTGTGCCCAGGCTTGCCTAGGTGGGCCTGGGTAGCCCCAGATGTGACCAGGTGTGCCCGTGTGGGCCTGCATGGACCGAGGTGTGCCCACTTAGGCTTGCACAGGCCCAAGTGTGCTTGTGTGAGCCTGCATGGGCCCAGGTGTGCTTGGCTGTACCAAGGTGTGTTCACATGGTCCCAAGTGTGCCTAGGTGTTCCTGGGAGGCCCCAGATGTACCCAAGTGTACCTGAGTCTGCCCGGGTGTGCCCGTGTGTGCTTGACTTACCTTCCCGCAGGATCCCCCTTATCCTGGATGTGGTGCTCTGCCATGGATTTCATCCATCTGCATCTGAAAGAAAGCTAAAACAAAAGTCAAAGTCCTACAGGATAACTTCACAGCTTGTCATTTTAAAGCATTAGCTAAAAAAATCACTAGAAAACGTACTTATTTCTTGCTGTGAGATATGGATTAGAACAATAGCAAAACAGGCTTAAAACTTAAGAAAGGAATAAAGAAAGTTTATTAACAAAACTTCAAGAATAAGGAACCAGAATATAACTTCCAGAACTCGTTTTCCCCACTACCCAACCATTCTCTTGTTCACATGACAACATAGAGACAAAAAACCTTGGTGATTAAAACAGTCCCAAATTTGCTATAGTCTCTTCATCAGTCTTTGAAGAGAAAAAGAATTTCTCTTCTGTTAATCTATGGAGTTTTTCACAAAAAAATAATTTTCCTATCGTTTTCTATTTCTCTGATGCCAGCCTCCCAGAAAACTCTGTCATCAGTTCTCCCATTTCACATCACTCTGAGGTGTGTTATGGGTCATGAGTCAAGGGTGTCATTTTAAGGATGACAATTATTTATTCAAAGGCAAAAGTTCTCTTCATCTGTCTCTGTGAGCATCTTTGGAAACAGAAGATTTCTTTTTGCCTCTTAAAGGCCACAAATTTCCAACAACTCTCACTTCTTTTATTCTGTTCCTGTATCACATAAGATCACAACTACTTCACCATTTGCTTAAATCCACACTTTGAAATACTCCATTCACCCCAACATACTCTTTCATTAATTAAAGGAGTTTTTCAGAACACTACTGTCCATCTCCATAGTTTTAGCAAGAGAACATTTCAGCTTATTAAAGCATCTCCTTATTCTCTACCTCTTCTGAAGCTTAATTCCTTTCTTCACTGAATTTGATAGTTTATGTTGTCTCTTTACCTGTTGATCACTCTCTCTTGCCTTCTTCCTGGAAAAAAGGATTAAATCTGCAAATTTCATCTGGGTAGTAAAAGGGTTAAAGTCTTGCTCTAGCTGTATGTGTTCATGCTGTCAAGTTTCAGCTCAGCAGTGCTTAGAGCTTGGGAGCCTCTTGGAAAAAGCTTCGGCCACTCTGGAGGCTTCTCGGGAGGCTGCAGCAGAGCCCAGCCTGGCCAGGGCTCGGGAGAAGCCCTGCAGGCCACATCTCCTGCCCAGGGACCACAGCAGGCCCAGCCACATGGCCTGCACAGGGGACGGGATGCCAGCTGGGAGCTCTGTTACCTTTCACAGCCAGAAACAAAGAGACAAGAACTTCTCGGGCTTAGGTCTTAAGGTGGTGTTCGCAGATTGATCTCACTTTTCAATGGTCAAAACTACTGTCAATTCTCAGAAATGGCCAGTTATTGGCCAGGAGAAAAACTCCCATCAGCTTCCAGCAATTTTAACTTCCTTAGGTATTTTTCTTTGTTTTCTTAAATGCTAATTTATCACACAGCTCCAGACATCTTGTGTCAATCTAGGAATACCATCCAGACTCCAACTGCACCCTACATTACAAATTTCAAATTACAGGTGCCCAGGACTTGTCCTTTTACACCTACACCCAGACTCCACAGCAGGGCAGAGCAGATCTGGATCAAATACACCCAGACACCCATGACACACAAGACAATAGACACAGGGACACAACAGGGAGAGAAAACTCTCAGCCAGAAGAATGGCCGCAAGGACAGAGAATGTGGAATGAAATGACCCACGTGAGAAAGACGGTGAGCCGACGAGTCTTGCAGAACCCCGGAGGAAGAAGATGTTAACAGAATGACTTAGTCCAAGAACCACCAAGATGGATGCCTGAGAACCTTACGGCCAAAACCCTCCACCTATCCTTATGTTCCTACAAGTCCTAATCCGCAACAATGGATCCTTGAGGCGCAAAGCTGTCGACACAGCTCAGAACAAGACCTTAAAAGACATTTGATTGGATGCTTCTGTTAGCGTTCAGGAACACACATAATTGTGGAATGATTATAAGAAGGCGCTTTATTGAAGAGCTCTGGGTGTCAGGGGTACACATACCCAAATCTGTTGAGAGACCGCCAGCTTTTTCACCACTCTTCACAGAAGTAAAAGTGAACGCAGTTTATTTCCATCTTTAGCAAACTTATATAGGGTTTTACAGGGTCCGCGGGCTAAGCAAGTTACTATTGGTTAATACACACAGGTTTACATTTTTTCTCCTGTGCACAAGGATATTGTTTTGCTTTACTCTCTCTTCTGCAGGAAGGTTTCAAGGACTTTAGCCTTTAATATCACGACTTATTTCAAAGACTGGTTTGTGCAGACAGGCCTTTACTAATATATAAAATATATCAACAATTCCCCCTTTCTCTTTTTGCACAAACCAGGCTTTGGATGTGACTCATTCTATACTCTTATGAAGACAAGATAACATACAACTTAGACTGTCATCCCGATTAACATTATAAGTAAAGTCCGTCCCCCTTCTAGCACAAGAGACCTCAACCATCCAGTGATGCCTCAGCTGGCGAACCAACTTCTAATGGGGTCACTATCTTCTTTCAGGGCATGTAACCCATCCTGTATCTGTTGCAGTTGCTCATGGATGGAAACTGAATGATCAGTAAGACTCAAACAGCACATGCTTTCAAACTCCTCACAACCATGTCCTTGTGCTAAGAGCAAAAAGTCAATTGCAGCTTGATTTTGTAATACTGCATGATGTACACTACTCACATCGGCTGAAAGCTCACTTAACATTGTGGATATTAAGTTCAATTCTTTCTTAGTCTAACAAGCGAGCCTTTTTAGAGTTGCTAAGCCTTAATTCTTTCAGGCTTCTCTTTGACTGTTTGATGTTTTTCATTTTATCAGCTACATTCAGCAATTGATGTAAGCTTGGATGGAACAAAGTAAGTTTCCCAAGATAACAGGGTCCTCTATGTAGATTAGCAGGAATCCCATTCCATGCTCTATCTCCACAGATTAGGAATATGGAACTAAGTAATAGTTTTGGTAATTGTCCTGTGAGATTGCACCGCGAACAAAGGCTTTACTTTCAATGGTAGTAACGAGATCAGCTATAGGGTTGACTGCAGCCCAGTGCTGCATTACTTTGTTAGAATGGCTTTTGTTGGGGGTTCAACCATTATCCATCCACCTGAGGTATTGGTGGAACTTAACAAATCTAATTCTTCTGGGGGTTCTATGGTAACATTGAGAACTTCGATAATTTTCGCTTGCCAGCAGGCTTCAAGTTGTCTTAATGTGAAGCCAACAGTGCAATTGCACTCTTGCAACATTGCCAATCGATTCAGTCAAGTCTCATTGCTAACTAAACCTTTAAATGCTTGAGGATCCCATTCAGGGACTCCTATGAGACAGGTGCGAAAAGGATCTCTAGGTGTGGTTCGGCTCAAACACATTGACCTTTGGCCAGTTCAGTGTGCCAGTGACCCATATATTCTGTCACTTTTGGATGTTAGCAGACAGTTGGTCAGGACTATACACAGCACAATTACTATAAGCAGTTTGTTCCATGCAAATAACACCATACTTGCAAACTCACAGCTAAAACTTTAACGTTAAATGAACTTTCAAAGATGCTTACATTAGCTCTTGAAGGGGGGGGAATGCTTATATTTATACTAATGCAACAATTACTATACAGGCTAAACTCTTTATCTTAAACTACTATCTAACTACTTTTAACACACGTGCTCTGGTATATATGTAGTCTAAGCGTGAAAGCATTTTGCTGAAAGGGTAAACACACAACTACAATTTGCTTTATATACAGTTAGATGGAGTCTCTACACTTCTTTTAGATCTTCTACAGAATTTCCCTCACAGACTATGATTTAACATGATTCAGTCTTGGAACGTTCACTGCTAATGTGATGTCAGCTGGCAGCAGATTGGTGACTGATGGCTTTGATGTTCAAGTTGTTCTTCAGATCCTTCTAAATCTTAAAACAGAAGATAACTGAAGAATTGGTAGAGACACAACATCATGATAACAACATAAAATTTCTGTTGGTAACTGTCTGTGTAGTGTTCAGACACAACTGTGTCCTGACAGGACCACTTCTGATCCATGTCTGGAGTACCAAGGCTGTGTGGTGACTTCTCTGTTCACTGGATCTCGTATGTTCAGAGGCAGACAGTCTGGTCAGATGAACAGGTGACCTTTTTGAACCTGTCAACAAAACATAGGCACTTCTCCCCTTTAGGTTAATGAATCATTTTGGCTTAGCTATGGTACACTTAATTGTAAATTCCAATTATATGATCTTTCTAAATTTTTGATGTAACTATTTCATTATTCAAAATGAATTGTGGTCTAAATTTCTAATACAAATACTACATTAATCAAATGCTTTTAGGGTGTCAATTCCTTTTGTTTTTAAAAGTGAGATGTATTTTTATAATGCATAATAATGTCAACACAGAACTATACACATAATGAACAAAAAACCTACAGCAGACAGAAATCAGTCAGAAAATAAACATTATTAATAACATATGTGATACAGAATTACTATTAACTACTAAAACACTGCACTAGCATCCCATAGTCTGCAAAAAAACAACAAAATCAGTGAAGGACTGGACAACCATCTCTGGAAATGATTCTCCAAGCCCACTTCAAAATTAATCCAACTGTCATATTGTAAGAGACTGTCCAAAGATTCTCTCATCTGTCTCACAACCGTCTCAAGGACAGAGACTGAGACCCTGAATATCACAAGGGACTTGGTTTAGAGGTTTGGGCCTAGCTGAGGTGGATGTTTGCTAAGTGATTGTTTGCAGGTGGTTGCATGGTACACTGCCCTCATTCCTGCTGGTGAGCAAACACTTGTAAGACATGGTTTGCTCTGTACCCTACACCTGCCCCCTGCGCAATGGAATTCATCACAATGATCATCCATCTCCTCTGTTTTTGGCCCTGTGTCCCTCGCTTTGCAAAAAACTATAAAATCACACCCAAATTTATCTTCCTTTCAGATCTCCCCAATGGATAGAAGACTCTGCATCATTAGACGGCTGAGTGGACTTCGACATTGGTAGTTATAATCGCCTTACTCTCTTTTTCTTATGCTTTGCTTTCTCCTCTTTTCTGTCTATTGCATATTAGTGCTGATGAGCACTCAATAAAGTGTGTTTTGCTGTTTAAGTTCTTGCTTTGCTGATAATCTTGTGTACTCTAAGACTGAATAAAAGAACCACATCACGAATCCCAACTTGTGGATCATGACACATATTAATAGGGTCAAATTGCCAAGTCAAAAGTGACTTAAATACTAAGTTGGTATAGGAAACATCTGGATCTGATGGCAAACATTCCATCCAGGTAAAGCCAAGGCTTGGCCAGGGCCTTAAGCTTTAAACTGGAAAGATGTCTCAACTCATTTTCAAAGGTTTTTAATAATACAAGGTTTTTAATAATAGCAGCTATGAGAGGGTTACACCACAGCAAACTGTTGAAATGCATTTATATAAAGCAAATGATCAGAAGTCCTAGGTAACAGACCAATTAAACCATTTAGCAGTTGGTTTAATCAGAAGTTTCTCTTGTGGCAGCTGACTTTCAGCAATGATACATTTTCTTGGAATTCTGGAAGCGCTGAAAAAAAATAAAGCTACACTGGATTAGGCAAAAGCAAGTCTTCTTAAACAAGGAAAGGAGTAAAAAACAAACTCTGTATAGGAACAGCTATATAGCTTGTTTACCAAGATGCATCTGTAGTTAAAAAACAAAAATATCTCAAATGACATGTGTATAAATGTAATAACACAAAGATATGTTAAAATATATAAGAAGTCGGCGATAAATACAGTGACACTGTATAGACAATGCTCATCATAAAAATCCATAAGTTCACATTATACAATGAATATGTCAGCAGTGTCTGAAAAAATCAAGATAATATATTTAAAATATTAATGTCTTAATGACCAAAAATGAAATAATGTAAATAACTTCTATATTTCCTAGTAAATAACAGTCACTATTCTTTGGTGTTACCTATAAAAAAAAAACCAGTAGAGATTATAACAAATCTTTGATGAAATGAAGGATGCAACAGACTGTATCTTCTCTCTACAAGGTGTTTATCAGTGTTCCATCACAGCTGTCTCAGTCATAGTCATCTTCACCTCTCTAAGAAAATAACTATACTTTGCAATTTAGGCAAGCGTCTTTTAATAAAACGTGAGACAATTTAAATAATATTCACATTTAGTATAAGTTAATTATGACAGAAGGAAATAACAAAACTTGACCTCAAAAGAATACCAAAGATATAAAACCTAATCTAAGAACACTCAGACCTAAACACAGTGAAACTTCACTTAATTCTATCAATACCTAATTTGTATCAAATAAAAACATAACTCAATCTTACTCTATTATTACAGTCAAGGCAACTGAAAGTTTGGTATATACTTTTTGAACACAATAAAACAGCAACATGGATTTACTATAGAGATCATAAAGATACAACAAATACATTATGATTTTATGTAATTTGGCCTTGGGAATAACTCACAATAACTGTAGATGTTACTGAAAACACATTCATAGCAGAAATTTGCCTGGTATGTGCTTAAGTTGGTTAGGAATTCTTAAAGTATAGATTTACTAGAGAAAAACAACAACACAGGATTTGGAAAAACGCCATTCAGCTTTTGTAGCACTTTTCAAAAACATCAAGCCTAACTTTTAATTAAAATCCGAAATCCAAATTGGTATATATACTGTTACACATATTTTTTATAGTAAAAAGACTCACATTGAAATTTCCTTATTAAAATTGTGGAAAAAACAAGCAAAGGGGTAATATATGGTTAACTTAACTTTGTCTTGTACAGTGAAGTTCTCCTAGCTAATTATTTTTTAAACTATAAATATCTTCTGTTGCCGCTGAAGATGAATAGATCCCACGGACACAGGTCAAGGTGTGGTGAAAGAAAGAGAACGTTTATTTTTCCTCCCAGGATTTATAGGCTTCTGACCACGGCCAGGGATTGGATGGTCAGGATAACACTTTCTCACTGCACTGGCCATGAGAGATGTCCATCACAAGACGTGTAACAGAAAGAATGTACACATATCTATGTTTATAGTTACTGTCCTGGGAAAGTCTTCAGAAAACCATGTCAGCAAGCTCAGAAGCTGAGTTTTCAGGGCGACAATCTTCTATAGATAACATTAATTGGAAGGTCATTTTATTAATAGCTGTAAATCATTCAATATTTTAATATTAGGTTTTAAAGCTAATTATTGCAAGGTGACTTTTACTTCTGTTAATATTTACTCTAAACATTTTTAAAGAGGGTTTTTTTTAATTTTCTAAAGGGTTGCAATAGTTTTTCCAGTAACTCTCTAAAACTACAAAAACTCATAATTACTTAAAAACACAAAATTAACTCTAAAAGGGTATATTAACACATTCTAAAAAAACAATGAATCATGACTTTTTAACAAGCTGGGTACTATCCCAGTGCTTTTTCTTGGAGAGGGAGTGGGGGGGCTGAATGCCCTGCTCTGCTGCCATTATCTCTAGAAGGCTTGAGTGAAGTCTTCACCATCCCCCACATACACTCGCAGAGGGGAAAAATGGAGAGGAAAAAAACCCACAAAGTTAACTTTAGCAAATGCAGTTATTTTTCTCAATATTTTTCTCGTTGTTTGCAGACAGAGGGAAAAGGACACGATTTTACAAAACCAGATGATGTTAAGCAAAGAGCTTCTCAGGGCCAGGTGATAGCAGCAGTGACCATTGCAACTTATCAACCTTTAATTACAGTAATGAATTTTGAACTAGAAACGATATAGTTAGTGATTTTTTGACTATTTTGTCTCCCTTTGAAGCTGCTTGACCAACTCTGGCTCTGCTCAACTGCTTCTGTAATTGCTGATATTTGTCCCAGCTGGCCTTGGAGCTTCTTCTGCAGCGGCTCTGCCATGGGGGTGCCTCTGCTCTCTATGCAGAAACCTGTGCTTCCCCCATGCCCCCCTGGGTCGGGTGGAAACCAATCTAAATCTGGCTTCTTTTCAAAAGTAGAGTTAATATCTTGTCCCTGTATGTCCACAATCAATTTTAAAACATTGAACATCTCTTTTCTTTTCTCTGACTCTCCCCCCCTCTCTCCAAGGGTATCATTGCCAAGAATGGTCACCCAGCAGTGGGAGGCAAAGACAGCTGCTACTGTGACGCAGGTAGAATTACGGGGCTCGCAGTCTGGTTAGATCCCGCTTTCATGTCTTTTAAAGTATTAATTACAATCCGCCAAGTCAGACCGTAAGACAGTGTCCTTGCTTTTCCTCGTAATTGTTTTCTCCCACAGCTGGTCTATGTCTCTCCATTCTTCCAGTACAAAAAGCAGTGGAGGCGTTTTCCAGCTTGCATTTTCCCTAGCCCATAAAACAAACTTTTCAAGGTTCTTAATCCTTGACTGCTTCCCTTCATTTAATGATAATGCTTTGAAGCAGCTTGTGCTGCCACAAACTCATCCATGCTAGCAGCCCTGGATGGGGGGGAGGGGAGTGACTTCTCCTCCCTGAGTGCCGAGGTGCACTTGCCTCTGGTCTTCTGTCTCAGACTCCTCTGTCCCTGGTTTTCCCCAGCTGAGGTTCATGATTCCATGTCCAGCCACTGCATGAACTTGCCACCCAGCTCCGACCCACTCCCTCAGCCCCAGTCCGCTTCCATGTCCAATTCTGTGTGAACCTGCCAAGCTGGTACCCTTTCCCCTCAAAGGGTCCCTGTTCAGAGCACCAGGTAATGGAAAACCTCAGACTATTGACGGAGTCCCCATAGACGTATAGCAAACATCCTTTATTTCTATCTTTAACACACTTTTATAGGGTCCAAGTGGCTTAACAAGCTACTATTGGTACATGTTGTTTAGCATTCTTTACCTTTTACACAGTGCTACTGTTTTTCTTTATTCTCACTGTTCCAGGAGACTTTCAAGGACACTGCCCTTAGAATTGTTGCCTGGATTGAAAGCTGGGTTGCGCACAGACTTTTACTAAAATACCATGCCCTTATTCTGCTAAAATGTTTTCCTACATCTATTTTTATCATATTTATACACATATATAATGCATATTAAAATATATTATATTAACATCTATATATTTTTCATATTGAATATTAATCTACTTGCATATATTACTTGTATTTATTCCTTTTTTATGTCTATATATATCTCCCTATATTTATATCTTTATTATAGATTTGTATATTTTAATTTCTATATTATTTATTTAAAAGCCCTGCCTCTAACCAAATAAAAAAAACAAAACAAAAAGCCCCTTCACCTTAAATGGTTAATTAAATATTTTTAATGTCTATTTTTATCAAATTTATATTTATATACTATATTGAACTAGGTATAACACATCATATTAAAATATATTTTGATTAACAACTATACACGTATTATTAATATTATATATTAAATATAAACCTATTTCTATTTATAAAAATTATGTTTATTTCTTTGTGTGTATATCTATATCTTATATATTTAATACATATTTGTATATTGTACAAATTATTAATATTTGTATATTGTACTTTTATTTAAAAGCCCTGCCTCTACCCAAATAAAAACAAGCAAGCCTTTATTTTAAACTATATTTAAATAATTTTTTTAAACTTAGATTTATAGTTCTTATATTTTGTATATATTCTTGTATTTAGTCTATGTAATATAGGTTAAAGCATATTACAATAACATACATAATATTACTTATCTTTTATATGAGTATATTTGGTTACATTATCTATATTATATATTTTCCATTTATATGTCCTATTTTTACATTTATATATTTCTATTTTTCTGGTTTTTAAAGTTTACATTTCTCTTTTAAACTCTATGAATTCATTAACCTAACACATCAGAATGACAAAAATATAAAACCTCAGTCAACACTAGTACAGAGTACACACTAATCCCTATGGAGCTTGTACATATAAATTTCAGTCTGTACATTTTAATGTCATTTATGCATAGACGTATTTTATACACTCACATTTTACATGTAAGTAATACATGTAAAAACAAAATCCATTTCTGTTACTGACATAAAATTGTAACACTAGAGGGGACAGAGAAGGGGTTTCTTTACAAAGCAATTTAGAGATAAATTCCTATTCCTTGTGAGAGGAATGACAGGTTTGTCTTTACAAACAAGCTGTGGGTCAGTTGATAAGGTGTACTATCAGTGAGAGACGACAGAAACAATGGGATGGATTCCAGTAGAAGATCAAAGGGACACTAAAAGAACACTATGAATTCTATAAAAGTTAAGAAGGGATTATGCATGGGGGGGGGGGGGGGGGGGGGGGAAGGTATCACCGCCGGTATCAGACATTCCGGGAAGTCTGTACCTCTCAAGTACCTCAGCCTATGGGGAAAGAGAGAAGGGACAAGCGGCCGGGAATTAGGATAAAAAGGAGGCTGCGCCCTCCAAGAATTTGAGAGACCCCAGGGGAATGCCCCATGGCCTCTCCCTTTATTCGAATAAAGAAAAAGGACTCCTCTGTCTCCTTTTTGGACATAAACCTCTGGTGTTTGTGGATTAATTTTCCTGACAATTTTGGGGGCTCGTCCGGGAGATTTCCACCGTCCGGGGCGGCGGGCAGCGAGCGGAGCTGAAGGCGCGCCTCACCCAGTTTCGGTGATCAGCTCCCCTTGGTAGCGGCCGGCACCGGGCGATCGATTGGGTTCCCGAGACTGTCCAGGAGACAGATGAGTGGCGGACCAGGGGGGTCCGTGAAGAGTCCACAGGGAAGGTCCACTGAAAACCTCACCGGTGAGTAAAATGGGATCTTCGGGGAGCAAGCCTGGGAGGGCACCCAGGGAGGGTAGCACAGGCAAGCCTGGGAGGGCACCCATGGAGGGTAGCACAGGCTAAACAGGGCACCCAGGGAGGGTTGCAAGGGTACAGCCGGGAAGGGGTCTCGGCAAAAGGGATGACGATCCCATAATAGCCCCGGAGAGTCCCTTGGAGAGAATGCTGAGATCTTAGGACAGATTATGCATTCACACAGAAGTAACTATAGAGATGATGGTGAAATATTGTTATTATGTATAGCCAGAGTATAAGTTGCCAAATGGACTTATATGGCCACCTTAGAAAACAGAATTCATTTGTGTTGAGTTCTGTGAAGGTGTCTAGAGAAGAGCTGGAAAAGATGGATTGAAAGAGAATGTGGATTAATGTGGTTTGTACGGGCAGCAGGAGATGGATGGATTGTGTTAGTGTGCTGGAACAGAATTGGTTAATGGAGAGTGTGGAGAGATATAGTTGAAGCAGGGACCAAGAATGGAGGTGCAGGACCAGGAGCACAGGTTGGGGGCCTGTGAGGCTGCTGGGACTCAGCACTGGGCAGTGCGTGACCCCACCGGCCCCGGGCAGGGGCAGCAGCAGCTGCCGGCCCTTTGAGGCTGCGGGACACCCCGGCCGCCTGTGGTGCTGCTGGCCGTGCCCACCGGGAACACTGAAGCGGGGAGGAGCTGTTTGGACAATGTGGCAGGACAGGAACTGGCTCTGGTATTCGGTGTGTGGTAAATAGAGTGAGCACAAGGAGGAAAGGCGAAGGTGATGGCCTTTTTCAGGCCAAAGAGGGAAAAACTGCAAGGTCCAAGGGGTCCCCCGGGACAGAGGGGACGGGATCGGGGACAAAGAAGTGGCAGAGGCTTTCTCTCCCCAGCAGGGGAGACCCAACCCAAACAGCGGTTGAGAAAAGATCAGTGTGCTGCCTTCAGGGCGTAGGACACTGAAAATAGTAACATCTGCAAAAAAGCCAAAACAGCTGGATTGTCGAGAAAGTCCAGAAGATAAGAGAAATGGATTGTTAAGAGTGTCAAAGGCTCTCATTATATCCACCAACCTAGAGCCGTTGTCAACTTTTAAAGTGAGTCTGGGTCGAGGAGAGGTGTGGGTCTTAGTAAAAACAAAGACCTCTCGATTCACCTTAATTTTTATCCCCGAGGGGGAAAATTGTCTAAAGAATTTTTTTGATAGTTCAAAAGAGTTGTGAGAATTGTGGTTTCTTCTGTGTGCTCAGAAGTTTGAACACATCTTTCTCTGAAAGAATTGTAAAAATTGTAGTAAATTAATTTGAAGATTTAATTAATTTGTCTACATGAAGTTTTGTGCGGAATGGCTCCAGTTTGGAGGGGATCACACCCCTCTGCTTTTTGTATGTTTTGTTGTAAAAAGCCAGAATTGGCAAATTTCAGTTATGAAGCCAATGCGGCAAGTCATACCTTGTGGGGAACACGCCCACCACTCTGTAGTTTGTTGTAGCCTTAAAGCAAATTCTGTAGCTACAACCTTGTGAAAATAGTGTCCTATGGAAGGCCTGGGTATTTGTCATGCACTTCCTCTGTGGAAGTTATGGGAAAACTTTAAAGGAAAGTATCTTGTTTCTTTCCTTAATAAAAGTTTTAAATGTTAAAGGTTATAAAATGTTATAAATATTAGAGTTTCCTTAATAGAAGTTAATTTGTTAGTCACCTCCATACACCTAGGATGAACTTGATGCAAAAAAATTGAGATGGAGAGTGGTTAGTTACTAAAAAATAGAGAAATGTAATGTAATTGGCTTGAAACAGTGGCATTACTTGCTACTGAACTAAATCATGTTTATACAAAGTCACCTGTTTGCGCAAACTTCACAAAAGAAAAATGTTAAGAGAGTTTGCTCCACCCTCAGAAGTTAAGTTGTTGCACTATGTGCATGATTTGCTGTTATCAAGAGAACAGGAGGAGAAGTCATGCAAAAAAAATTTTATTTCAGGAGCATGGGGGAACACAGAGACCTGTTGACTATTTTTCAAAAATGTTAGACCCGGTGGCCAGAGGCTGGCCCCATTGTTTGCAAAACTGTGCAGCCACAGCTCTGATGGTGGCTAGGGCTCGAAAGCTGACAAAGGGGGGGTTACCTGATTGTTAAAGTTTCACACCAGATTAAAGCTTTGTTAGCTGAGAGAGCCTCTAAGTAGATGACCAGCTCTCAGTTGTTGTAATATGAGTCTTGTTTATTAGAACAGGAAAATTTAGAATTTAAAAGCAGAGAAAGTTTTAACCCAGCCTCCTGTTTGAATGGCCCTGAGGAGGGGAGCCAAAGCAAATTCCATGATTGTATTCAAGTAATAGATCTACAAACTAGGGCAAGGAATGATTTGCGAGACATTCCATGGCCTGAAAGAGAAAACGTGTTTATTGATGAGTCTTCAAAAGTGATAGAAGGAAGACGCAGAGCTGTGTGCTCTTGTGAGTGGCTGTGAATTATACCGAGACAAGACAGTAAATGTTTTTACTGATTCTAAATATGTATATAAAGTGATACATGCATTTAAGAAACTGTGAGAAGAAAGAAGTTTATTAACCTGCAAAGGAAGGACGTTGGTTCGTGAGAGTTTAATCTCCTGCCTGTTAGAGGTGGTGAATTTGCCAAAAGAAGTAGCAATGATGCACATTAGAGAGCACCGGGCAGAGTGCTCGGGGGAGGCAAGGAGAAGCGGACTAGTTGATGGAGAGGCGGGGAGCTGCATTGTTGCTGGAGGTTTCTGAGATGTTTCCCTTGCTCCCGGTGGCTGCCCCCTTGCCAGAAAGGTTGTCTTTTTCACTGAAGGACCTTGAGATAGCTGTAGAGAGTGGGGCAGAGGGAAAGGGAGGTGGTTAGTTTGCAAAGGACAGTGAGCGGATGCCGAGAGTTCCGACATCGCAGTTGTTAAAGCAGCTTCATGGGGGAGGTGCCGAGGCTCCCGAGGGATGGCAGAGACCTTCCTCAAGATGTATACTGCTGTGGGTCTTTTTGTTCTGGCAAAACGAGCTGTTGATAGTTGTTTGATTTGTGCTAAGACAAATAACAAAGTTACAAAGAAACTGGCCAGGGTGGGGAGGCCTTAGGCTGTACGTCCCTTCCAAAGATGCCAAGTAGATTTTACTAAGATGCCCCGGGTGAGGAAATTTAAATATCTTTTGGTAACAATATGTCAATTAACAGGATGGCCAGAAGCCTTCCCTGCTGTTTCAGCAACCACAGAGTCAGTTATTAGAGTATTTTTGGAACAAATAATTCCAAGATATAGGATGGTAGAAGCAATAGACTCAGATAGAGGAATTCATTTTACTGGAAAAATTCTTAAAAGAGTAATGACTACTTTAGAGATACCATGGCTGCGGCTCTTACCACTAGCTTTAGCAAAAATAAGAGCCAGACCCAGGGAAGATATTCAACTATCTCCCTTTGAATTAATGCTTAAAATTCCTTATCCTTGTAATTCTCAGCCTAGGGCGGGGGCAGAGATAAGTGATGTATATCTAAAACAGTATGTGGCTCGGATACTGTCTCTTGTGAAATCTCTTCGACAGGAAGCTCAGCTGACACAGACCCTGCCTTTGGACTTTGGTGTGCATAATATCCAACCAGGAGACTGGATCCTAGTTAAAGACTGAAAAGAAGCACCCCTGGTGGCTAAGTGGCGTGGACCTTTCCAGGTGTTACTGAATACAGAAACAGCCGTCAAGACAGCTGAACACGGGTGGACACATCACACTCGAGTCAAGGTCTCTAAAGCTCCAGAGATTTAGACATCTCAGCTGGAGGAGAAGGATGAGAAGCCGCGACTGACACTCCGCAGGAGTGGCCTGGAGCAGTAGCTGGTGCGTCGACATCGGGGGAAGCCCTGAGTGCCTACCCACAGACTGACTGCTGAAATAGTCTGTATGGGCATCCCTACTCTCAAATCTCCAGACACTGGGAGCCAATCCATGCTGTCATTGCTTTCTTTATGCTAAACTGTTTCTGTGCTTTCACTTGCCACAGGTGGTGTAGAAGACAACGTGAAATTGAAAATTAGAAATTAGATTGTAACACTATTAGAATGTTTCTCTTAATAATTTTACCTTTATATTTTCAGTTAAGTTAAAGTCTAAAGTGGGAAAATAATTTTTTTTCTTTAGGAGAACAAGTAGCAAAGACCTTTAACCTTAGGAACTGTTGGGTCTGCGGGGGGCCTGGGGGATCTGAAAGCTGGCCATGGGTAGCCAGCCCAGTCGAGCCTAAATAGTAGGTTAGCACCCTGAGTGAAGTCCATAATGGAACAAGATTTTGAGACAAAGAAGGAAGTCCATGGCAGCTTCATTCTTCTGAAAGAGGCATTTATTGCCTAAACAGAACAGGGAGCACATATGTAGGTGTTGCTATATTTTATATATTAGTAAAGGCCTGTATGCACAAACCAGCCTTTGAAGTAAGTCGTGATATTAAGGGCTAAAGTCCTTGAAACCTTCATGCAGAAGAGAGAGTAAAGCAAAACAATATCCCTGTGTGTAAGAGAAAAAATGTAAACTGTGTGTGTTAGCCAATAGTAGCTTGTTCTGCCCGCAGACCCTGTAGAACCCTATAAAGTGTGCTAAAGATAGAAATAAACTGGCATTCACGATTACTTCTGTGAAGAGTGGTGAAGAGCTGGCGGTCTCTCAACATGTAGGAAAGAGCGTTTGTAACTGGACTTTATCTTTGAGTTTAGATTGTTCGATCCCCAACTGCCCTCCTTATGACTGTTCCAGATATCAAGGCAGATGGAATCAAACACATGTTAAGCTCACTAATGGTAGCTGGGTAAGGTGTTCCTTCCATAATTACCAAAAAAATTTTGAAGGCTGTAAAGCAGTGGGGAAAGATAAGTTTTTTGACCCTTTATTTTTAAGCTGCCCCCGAGATAATTCCACAAGTCCGACACATGTTGTCCAAGACTATCAGTGGAAATAGCAACACCGGAATGGAACTCGAACCCTTTTCAGTAAGTTCTGGTCCAGATCTAATAAAACAGATCTGAGATGTGATTGCAAGTAGAAACCTCATGTAGGAGCTTAGAAATGTAAATACTGTGATTCTTATGGCGAGGCAACTATTGTTGGTGGACCACTAAGCCCTGGAAGTAAGCTGTATTTTGACCCACCAGTTGATGATGAAAATTGGAAAGGTCCCTTCGCTAATGAGACCTGGGCTCTAAAGGGGCATTACTGGATTTGTGGCCAAAATGCTTACCGCAAGCTACCCCTGAACTGGTCAGGGATATGTTATGTGGGGTATATTAGACCATTGTTCTTTCTGCTACCACAAGTTCAGGAAAATCAGTTAAGAATCAAAGTATATGATGATCTAATTAGAGAAAAGCGGTCCATTGATACATCCCTGGTTGGAAAGAGCACCCAAAAGTGGAGAAAAGATGAATGGCCACCTGAACGAATCATACAACACTATGGACCAGCTACCTGGAACACAAATGAATTAATATCAGGTGCCAGAGAACCCATTTATAATCTAAATCGGATAATTAGGTTGCAAGCTGTCTTTGAAATAATAATCAACCAGACAGCTACAGCTCTTGACCTTCTTGCTGACCAGTCTACCCAGATGAGAAATGCAATATTTCAACATCGGATGGTATTAGACTACTTATTAGCAGAAGAAGGGGGAGTGTGTAGAAATTTAATGACTCAAACTGCTGTTTGCAAATAGATGACAATGGAAAGGTAGTGAAACAAATAACAAAAGGAATAAGAAAGTTAGCCCATGTACCGGTCCAAACATGGAAAGGATGGGAATGGGACATGTTTTCATAGTTACCTGGTGGCCTATGGGTCAAACAAATGCTTTTTTTCCTCTTATGTGTTGTAGCAACTCTAATCTTTTTACCATGCATGATCCCTTGCTTCATACAACTCATTCAACATGTGATCAAAGGAATGCAGGTAGTAGCAGTGCCTACTGACCCAGAGATGGCTACAAAAGGGCACAGAGTGATGCCCCTGCAAATAATTGCAAAGCCAAAAAAGACCCAAGAACAAGAAATTAAGTCAATGATAACTAAAGTTTGTAAAGACAATTATTAACAAAAATTAAAAGAGGAGGGATTGAGAGGAATGACAGGTTTGTCTTTACAAACAAGCTGTGGGTCAGTTGATAAGGTGTACTATCAGTGAGAGACGACAGAAACAATGGGATGGATTCCAGTAGAAGATCAAAGGGACACTAAAAGAACACTATGAATTCTATAAAAGTTAAGAAGGGATTATGCATGGGGGGGGGGGGGGGGGGGGGGAAGGTATCACCGCCGGTATCAGGCATTCCGGGAAGTCTGTACCTCTCAAGTACCTCAGCCTATGGGGAAAGAGAGAAGGGACAAGCGGCCGGGAATTAGGATAAAAGGGAGGCTGCGCCCTCCAAGAATTTGAGAGACCCCAGGGGAATGCCCCATGGCCTCTCCCTTTATTCGAATAAAGAAAAAGGACTCCTCTGTCTCCTTTTTGGACATAAACCTCTGGTGTTTGTGGATTAATTTTCCTGACACTTGCCAATACCTAATTTAAAACCTAGAAAAACTATTAATTTCCTGGCAGCTTGCAGTCCATCTGGGGAAGGACACCCAGCACAAGCCCTCTTCATTCCCCACTCACCTGCTCCTCCACCGCAGCATGTGCCTCCCTCTCCCAGGGACCTTGGTGTACCCCAAGTGACATCAAAGCACCCCAGTCTCCACAACCCATCCCACTCAGCCTTTTGTCCTTGAAAGAAAGTGGGCAGGAGACAAGACTCCTGTTTTATGCCTTTATTTGGATTCAGCTCTTGCAGTGCAGGGCCCAAGGAGTTTCTTGCACCACAGCCATTCCCACACTGGCAGCTCCAAGGAGGAGGCACAATTCAGCTTTGCAGCACACACTGCAGAGCTGGGGCTTCCGTCCTCATGAGAGTAGCCAGGAGGCCTGTCATTCTGGCTCGTTGTCTAGGGTGGTCAGTCCTTTCCAGTCCTCTTAGGTCATGGTGATGCAGGAAGATGGTTTCTAAGCAGGCTTAGGTGATGGACAAAGATGATCTTTCATCACAGCTTGCTAGAATATGTTTCTTTGTCTTTTTATTCCTCTGTTAGTTCGTCGTTTTGGTGTCTTGTATGCCTTAGTTTGCATATTATTCAGTTGTACAGCTTCATGGGGCTTGCTTTGTTCTAGTGTAGCACAGCATCCATGGGAGTTGCCTCGTTCTGTGGCATACCTTTCTAATGGGTAGCTTTTGTTAGTGTGGCCCAGCCCCCATGGGAGTAGCCTTGTTACATAGTAGCAGGGAAGTAAGGGAAAGGGATAGAAGAATGTCTCATAAGAACTCTTAAAACACTCTAAAAACTGGTAATTAACATTACTTATAACTATCTGAGTAAACAAGGGGTACAACAAACAAGGCTTACAAATGGGATAAGAACATTAACTGTACATAACTGAACAGTATTTTAACCGGGGTGGATTTCTTGAGAGATTTTATTCATGACATCCTCACCCCCAAAGAAGGCACAGAACAGCTCAAACTGCCATGGTCAGCACCACCTTGCGTTATTTGAACCCTTTCCAAATATACATCCCCCTCAAAAGGGGTTCTGCTGCAACAAGGAAAGGGGGCAGGCCCCAAAAGGGTTGAAGTTCTTCCACAGCCCTGCAGCCACAGACCAGAGGCAGAAAGAGGGAGTGGCAGCAGAGAGGACACAGGAAGAAAACAAAAAGGCGGGGCGCAGCACAACAGAGGGGGATTAAAACAGAACAAGGACAGAGAATGAGACACAAGGATCCAGTGGGAACCAGTGGAACTGGGAGCACGATATGGCAACCAAGAATAAAAAAAGGAACATGAGTGAGGCAAAAAAAACTGAAAACTAAAACATCAAAAACAACGAGGGGAAAAGGAAAACAAAGAAACAGATGGGGATGTGCAGCACAAAAGAGACAAATTATAAAAGAACAGGGACAGAGAACAGAATGTAAGAATCTAGTGGGACACAGTGGCATGGGGAGTAGCACAGACAATAAGAAAAGAACATGAGTTCACCAAAAGAAACAAAAACCTGGGAAGAAACCCCAAAACAACACCAGTGTTATAAATGCAAAGGCAAATTTAGGTTAAATAAAAAGAGATATTTATTATAAAACAATTTCAATAAAGAACAAACAACGAGAAAAACCACAATAAAATGGGCAGCGCAGAGCTGGGTGGACAGGGTCTATACCAAAGGTATAGGTGTTCCCAAATCCACGATCGAGGGTTCTCAGGCCTGGGTTTTTATAGGGATTTTGTGTCCTGAGGCTAAATTCCAAGCAGGCACCATTCACCAAAGGTCCTTGATTGTTGGATGAATGGATTTCCTGGCATTGGAGAATAGAGTTAATAGATGTCCGGGCAGAGTCTCCTCATATGTAAAGAGATTCTGAATATTCCTTGATTTTATTTTAGTTCGGGCCATCAGGATGGAGTGGTTGGATCCGGGTTGGAGCCGATGAATATCTCAGCTGGGCTTTTCCCTTTGTCCAGTCTGATTGCTTCCCCAACCGTGGTCTGCCAGGTGGGGTGTTCAGGTCCGGCGATGGGTATCTCCTCCAAGCTCGTTCCTTTGTCAGCCTGATTGCTTTCCCAACAGTGGTCTGCAGGGCGGGGTATCGCCTCCGAGCTCGTTCCTTTGTCAGCCTGATGGCCAGTGTCCTGCTCATTCTTTTCGGTTGATGGGCGCCGGCTAAGATCTTTATCTGGGTGCCGGCTAGCATTGTTATCTCCTGAATGGGAATTCGCGACTAGATCTGGGGGAGGACTTTTTGGCCACACTGTATTTTCTATTTTATATTATTATAGCTACAAATATATCTATTTAGACATTTACAAATTTTTATTCATAAGTTTATCTATTACACCAGGGATTAGCAGCAGTCAAAAATTGTGACTGACATTCTCAGGGGTACACCCTCATTTGGGATGGGGGTCTCTGCCATGGATTTAATCTGTCTGAATCTGAAAAAGTTAAGACAAAAGTCAAAGTGCTGCAGGATAACTTCACAGCTCCAGACATCTCATGTCAATCTAGGAATACCATCCAGACTCCAACTGCACCCTACATTACAAATTTCAAATTACAGGTGCCCGGGACTCGTCCTTTGACACCTACAGCTAAGCTAGGCAGCAGGGCAGAGCAGCTCTGGATCAAATACACCCAGACACCAGTGACACACAATGCAATAGACAAGGGGACACAACAGGGAGAGAGAACTCTCAGAGAGAAGAATGGCCACAAGGACCGAGAGAATGCAGAATGAGATGACCGAGGTGAGACCACAGGTGAGCCTGCTAGGCTTGGACAATCCTGAAGGAAGAAGATGCTAACAGAATGACTTAGTCCAAGAACCACAAAGATTGATGCCTGAGAATCCCACAATCACAGTCCTCTACCTGTCTTCAGATTAGTACAAGTCCTTATCCACTGTAATGAAACACTGTGGCACATAGCTGTCAATACAGCTCAGAACAAGACCTAAGAACACACCCAACTCACGCTTCTAAAGAGAGATGCAATTCCAATGCATTTCCGAGCAACACTGTCAAAGGTTCGACAATGTTGGCGTTGGGCCCAGGAACAGGGAGATGCTAAGAATGATGCAAGGGTTCCCGATAAGGAAACCCCTGTCAGGGCTAAGGCAAGACACATACAACATGAAATGCTCTAATGACACAGAGTGCACAATAGATAAGTGATACAACACCCCCCAGGACTGCTGTTCCCTGCACAACTCAGCATTGTGAGCCAAAGTGAGGCTTTCCCTTGACATAGCCTAAGGGGCCACTTCTTGAACCTCCCCAACTCCAAAGCTGGCTCAAAAAGCCTAACCTGTGTGAGTCCCAACCCACCACCCTGCTTTGATCCCCTCTGTGAGTCATGGCCCATAACTTATCTTTTGGATCACTGGCAACATGAATCCACATGGGACCTGAAATGATCCTACCTCAGAAGGCTTTGGGATCACTGGTTAGCCTCTTTATCGGTTATACTAAAGAAAATCAAAATTGATGTGTGAATTTAGTGGCACATGCACCAAATCCCAACTAGCTGGCTACCTACCCTCTCTTAAGCATGCCTAGATCCTCAAGGCTCTGGCTTCATCCAGAGTGTAAGGCTGTGTCTGTTGTTATGATTAGCACCTGGGGCAGTGAGAGGCAATGTTAGGTGGCATTTCTTTGGGTGTGGTGGATGCACTAACATGCTGGGAGACACAGAAATACATCTGCTGTATTTACAAAAAGCTGGGGGGGGGGGTGTGTGGTCTCAAACAGATATCATTTCTCACTGTGCTGCCTTCAAAACCCCCCCATACTAACCCCTAACTAGGTACTCTACTCACCCTCCCTCTCCCAGTCACAATCCTCTCCTTACCTGTTGAGAAGCTTCAATTTCAGACTGTTGGGGTACCTCTGACCCTGAGATCAGACATCATCTTTGACACAGTGCAGATCTCTTTTATGACATAATGAATCTGCTGGTAGACTCTGACATAACCTAGAATTTTTGGAAGCTACAATCCTCCTAGAAAACCCAACAAAAAAGGAAATTATGAAAGCACCTTATCACCCCTGAACACACAACCCAAAATCATAAGCTTAAATACTCCCTGCATTCTATACTACTTTCTTCACGGTGTCTTCGAAGACTTTGTTGCTTTAAATGCCCAAAAGCATCTGCAGAAAAAAAGTTAGGATAAGCCAAAAGAGCCTCTTTACTGAAATAAGAGGAGAGCCCTTACCACAGCTGCTCCTAAAGTGGGAATGAACCCCCTTAGCAAAGGCTGGGGTTAATATACCCCTGATTTGGCCCACCTCTCATTCCCACCATGCCTGGGAAAAGGGAGGAGACAAATCCCACAAGGCATAAAAACCCTCAGATGAGCTGTAGTTGTTTGGTTCCTCCAACTTAAATTTGAGGTGAGCAAAGAACTTGAAATAGAAGAAAACTGTAACCAAATTATAGCCCTAAACTTCTTCAGGGAAAGGGTACTGCTTTCTTTTTTGCTACAACTACTTTGAGCAAAAGGGCAGAAAACTGGTAAGAAAACTTTGTGTTTTGGTAGCATAACTAGGTAAGCTGGGAAATTTGTTGTTAACTTACATAATTGTTCCTAAGTGACTGCTATGTAGTACTCTGGAAGTAACTAAGTGGAGAAGAATAGTAATGATATAAATGGTGTACTAGGACTTCTTATCTATATTATATAAATATAATATCTATATTATAAATAAAAATAAGCAAAATAATAGACTCTTAGGGGATGTTACAGTTATATATATATATATGCTAGGCTCACTTTCATCTGAGATGTTTGGTCCTGGCGCAAGGGTAGAAGTGCCCTGAAATGCAGTTTTAAACCCTTAAAATGCTGAAAAAGGTAGAGCTTCCTTTAGGTGAACCCCTTAAAAATGAGGAAATGTGGCAGTTACCTGCACTTAAACCAATACACTGGCAGAACCAACACACCCCTTTAATTTAATCCCCTAAAATATTGGGAAAAGAGAGTTTTTCCTTGCTTTAAATCTCTCCAATGATGAAAAAAGGGGGATTTTCCCCTTCAATTTAAGCCCTTAAAAAGAACAGATAGCTGGCCTTCCCCTTCCATCTAAGCCTTAGGATGATGAAAAGGCAGGAGTTATCCTTACTTCAAACCCATAAAAAAGCACTGTCAAGGTTTTCTCTTTTCATTTAAATTAGAAAAAATGGAAAATGGTGATTCCCTGTCAATTAATACCCCTAACAGCATGGAAAATGCAGGGTTTCCTCTGACTGAGACAATTAAAATTGCAGTGGATGCAGATTCCCCCACAATTTGAACACAGACAATTATGGAAAAGGAAGCTTTTCCCCTTCTCTCCTAATAACTCCTCTCTTTACTGGGGGCTCTGGGGAGGGACTGACAAGATAAAAGGGGAAAGCTGGGACCCCACATGCTGCCCTGTGTGCTTAGGTGCTGCTCCTTGGCACAAGGGCTCTTCCCTTGGTATTTTCTCCAAGGGATGCTCCATACCCAGGTGCACCCAGCTGCTCCCCAGCCCCTGCTGGGTGCTCCAATCATTGTTCCTGGAGGAACTCCTGGGATGCCCGTCTGGACTAGCAGCTCCCTGTGCAGTTGTGTCCAGGTGACCCTCTGAAAACAGCTGGTCACACCTGGAGCTGCTGAACCTTGAGGCAGAAAAAGGACCTGCCACTCATTCTCTCCCCTGGCCAGCCCTTCGTCTGCCCCTGAAACATCAGGTGATGGGCTTTCCTTTCCGAAGAAATGAATGAATGTCCTTCTTGTCCAAGTGCCTGTGGCCAAAATTGGGATTCTGCCTCCAAAATTCCCTCTGTCCTAGGTTTGCAATTAGCAAGGAAAATCCTCCTGGATTTTAATTAATAATAATTAATAAGCAACTTTTTCTCCACAATTGCTACCAAATTGTTTCTGTTGAAGTGTTTGATGCATCCCTTGAGAGGTCAGGGCCTTGGTTGAGTTGTTTATGGCTAATCCTGACAGGCTGTCGTGGTTTTGAACCAGTAATTAACAAAAAGGGGAAAAAAAGAATTATTTATTTTTTGCTGTGAGATATGGATTAAAACAAGAGCAAATCAGGCATAACACTTAAAAGGAATAAAGAAAGTTTATTGACAAACTACAAGAATAAGAACACCAGAATAAACTTTTAGAAAAACCTTTTCATTTCTCACTGCTCACCATTCTTTTGTTCACATGACAACAGAGACAAAAACTTTATAATTTTGATGGTTTAAACAGTCCCAATTCTTTCTATAGTCTTTTCCTCAGTTTCTGTAGAGAAACAGAAGTTCCTTTCTGTTAATTTATGGAGTTTCTCACAAGAAAGCTATTTTGTTATAGTTTTCTGTCTCCTTGATATCAGCTGCTCAGAGCTGCTGTTATCAAAGCTCACTCCTCCCATTCCACATCACTCTGAAATGTGTTATGGGTCATGAGTTTGGGGATAGCATTTTTAAGGATAAGTTAGTCAAAGGCAAAAAGTATTTTTCATCTGTCTCTGTGCGCTTCACTAGAAAACAGTTTTCTCATTGCCTCTCAAGGCTTCAAATCTCTCAGCACTTCACTATACCATAATTACTCTACTTTTTCTCAAATTTACACTTTGAACACTCTATTCCTCCCCATACTCTATTATGAATTAAAGGAGTTCTTTTCAGGACTTCATTTTCCATCTCCATAGTTTTAACAGAAAGATATTTCAGCTTAATTAAAGCATCTTCTTAATTCTCTACTTTTCTTGAAGTCTCTTTTCTTTCTTGCCACTAGTAGTTTATAAAGTCTCTTTTCATGTTGATCACTCTCCTCTTTTCTTTCTGCATAAAAAGATTAATCTGCAAGTCTTATCTGGATAAGAAAGAGTTAAAATCTTGCCTAAGCTTTTGTAGATGGTTCGGTGATCTCTGCTGAACAGGAGCTGGAGCCGTCTGTGATGGAAAGTTCTTCATAGCTGCTTTGGAGAGCGTGGTCTCCGTCTGTGCTTGCTGCAGGCCCAGAGCCCCTCTCCTTCTTCACTCGGCAGTTTTCTAGTGAATGTAGTTACAGCAAAACCTGCAGCTGAGCCAGAGATCGGGCCGGACCCGGCCCAGCCCGACCTGGCCTGGGGCAAGCCCCCGCCAGCCCCATCTCCCGGCCGAGAGACGGGAGACGCGGCGGGCCCGGCCCGACCCCCGCCCGGCCACACGTGGCCGGGCAGAGCGAGAAGCCGAAGCTCTGCTACCTTTCACAGCCAGAAAACAAAGAGAACCACAGACTTCTGGTTGTACACTTTAAGGTGGGGTTCACAAGTTGATTCTACTTTTCAATGGCTAAAACTGCTGTCAATTCTCAGCAATGACCGATAATTGTCAGGAGAAAAGACTCCCAGGAGTCCCCAGCAACTTTAACTGTCTTAAAGGTAAAGTAACCCCATGACACAGGCCCAGACTCAACCCGAGCACCCCCATTGCTGGTCCACCCTAAATTTCAATGAAACACTGATATAATTTAAAAATGCTCTCTTTGCCTGCTACTCAGTCCTTCCCTGGGCCTCTGCAGGGAATAGATTTAATCTATCCTTTGATCCCAGCTGCAGCTCTCCTGCCCAAATGCTGTTTCTCGCAGACATAATCTAAGCAGAAAACTACTACAAGTGTTTGTTTTTAAAGTAAAATTCCTATTACATCTGGATGTACAATTAGAACAAATACATGTATTGTAGATTATCAGAGGAAAGCTTTTCAGAGGGGAAATATCCACTTCGGTAGCACAGATCCCATTTTGACAATATTGCATTCTTTTGCGTTTGGGAATCCTACCCATATAAGAGATCAGGAAACTGGTTATTTTTCAGTTAGATAGTTTGAAATGTGGGCATTTTGATATTTTGGAGCTTGATATTCTAGTATTTTGAAATGTAGTCTGATATTTTGAAACTGTGTTATTTTGGAATTCCTGAACTTGGATTAGGTTAAAATTCTGATATTTGAAATCTTTCTCTTGCTCAGAGGATAGTGTGAGCTTGTGGCAAGGAAAAAACAAGTCTGGTGGAAGAACTTCTATCAGAAATTAGGTTACTAAAAGTAATGGCAGAGGTAGTTGTAATAATCCCTGTCCTGTGCTATATATTCCCCTGCTTGCAAGAGAAGCATGTGGACTTCCAGCTGCCTGTGCTTCAACAAAATGCCTCCAGTTCACAAATATAGAGGGAATAGGAATGAAACTGGGACAGTCTGCTTTTCCACTTCCTCCTTCCCTTCTCAATAGCTGTTTGGACACTGATGCTTTCTGAATGTCACCTTTTGGCAACAGGGGAGTACTAAGTATTTTCCCAGTATTCCCTTGCCTGCAGCCAGGCTTTGGAGATGGTGGCAGCAATCTGAATTCATTCACAGATCTGGGCATTAATTTTTTGGACAGAAAATCCCCAGATTTTGAACCTGTCTGCTACTCACAGCCTGCAAAGGCCTGCCTGAGAAAGCCTTGAGTAAATATTTTAAGAGCCCTAGTAATCATAGAATCACAGTGGTTTGGGTTGGAAGGGCCCTTAAAGCTTATTCCTTTCTACCCTCTGCCATGGGCAAGGACACCCTCCACTAGGCCAGATTTCTCCAAGCCCTGTCCAATGTGGCCTTTAACACTTCCAGATTGGGTGGGGAACTGGAACACTCAGAGCCATTTTTCTGGCTTTGGAACAGCTCAGGCCTTTCTTCTAGAGGCAAAAACTGCTCCAGCTCGGTCGTGATGGGGTGTCAGGTAGGATGGGACTTCCAGGGAGCAGAGCATCCCAGTTTTGCTGCAAAGCAGGGACAGGTGTATATGCCTGTGAACTGAGCCTGTGAACACACGGGGGAGCAGCTGCCTTGTTACAGTACTTCTTACTTCTCCCCGACAGCTTTGAACACTAATTCTACACTTGCAACTGTGGTTTAAATGCTATGTTTGTGGATGAAGCTGTTCTAACGGAAAATAAAAAAATAATTAAAAACTTGAATGTGTTGGAGACACAGAGTGTGTGCCCTTGTTTCTGATACTTAGTTCTAAGATTCAGAAAAACATTGAATTTCATACAACATGAAATTCATGAGCATGTTTTCATGGTGATACATGAAAACAGCTGTTAAAGTTAGACAGAAAAGCTGAAGGTGTGGGTGTGTAGATTAGAGAGTTTTCTTAAGTCACTGGGTGAAAAAGTTAGTTTAGAGTTTAAGTTAGTTTAGAGAGCAGAAGACAAGATGGAGGATTTAGACTGTTGCTTCTTTTCCTTCTTTCTTCTTCATGTTCTTTTTCTAGAGGTTTTTGGGTAATAGTAAGTGATTGGTTAGAAAATGCTGCAGTGCAGCACATAGATGATGGGTCATTAAGAAAAATAATATACGTGGCTATTGTTAATTGGGTAAGAATAAAGATAAAAAAACTGCATAGTTCAGGGCCATTTTGTGCTTTCAAAGCCAAAGTGAGCCACAAGGCCATTTTGTACCATCAGAAGAAAATAAGTCAGATTACAGTGAACTGAATTTGTGCAGCTAGTCTGGAGAGACCTGCCAAGTTTTGTGATAACATCCTAATAAACACGAGAAACAAGATCCTAACAGGCTTTAAAGTTTTTGTCCTGACCCAGAGGACTGTGATGAGCGGAGCTCCCCATGAGGGAGGATCCCAAAGGAGCTCAGCTCAGAGGAGACTGAGAAATCCAGGAGTAGAAAGAAAAGTACAGAAGAAGTGCAGCAGAATCAAGAAAGAGAAAAAGAAACAAAAAAGTATTTTTTAGAAAAAGTTACAGAATGATTAGTCAGCTGAAATACTTCTTCCATTTAGGTTAAATTCATGAAGTCACTTCCTAGCCCGTTCCCCTTTACATAGGAAGAAACAAAATTTTTAAAAGTTAGAATGCTTAATTTCAACCTTTTCCAGGGTGTTTTGTTCAAACTGACATTTTTGATTGCCGTGTCATCCCCAAATAGCTTCTAGAAATGAGAATGAAATGCTACAGTTCAGGTGAAACTAAGTTTTGATGTTCACAATCTTTCTTTTCTTGTCATTAAACCCATGCACCCAGAGAGCCACAGACAACCAACACAGACAGGACAAGAAGACTCACCTGGTAAAGCAGTGACCTTCAGCGAGGCAGCATGTGTTTGAAGCAGTTCCTGAACATCTCACAACACTGGAGAGCAGCAGGGGAAATCACCTGCCAGATCTCCAGAGAGCCAGGGGACAGCCAGCTAAGTTTCTGCAGCACCCTGCATACCCACAGGTTGTAAAACCAGCAGAGGTAAAACAATCAGAAGGTCCATCTAGAAAGAGCTCTAGAACGGCAGCATTTACAATTTTCACAAGCTTTAGTGCATCTTACACAACCACTTAAGTAATATAAAACCTGGTAAACAAAAAGAACCTCACAGCAAGTCTAAGGCTGGCATCCTCAAAAGAAAGGGAGGGCTCTAACTTAGCTGTAATAGGGTGTCTGCCTGCCCCAGCTGAGAACCCTTAGCCTTTAGTGAGTCTTCTAGAAAAATTCTCAGCCAGGTGTCTCTATCCTGCTCTGGAAGCCTCAGAAGAAATAGCAGGATGTTTCTCTTATCCAGCAGTTGACTCTAAATGAGCTCCTTTATTTATGGAGGAGTGTTTAATATATGCTGACATTTCTAATACATTTGTAGGGCTTGTATGCCAGCAGTTCTGCTTCAAGCCAGTTTCACCTGATTGAGATTTGATGTGGCCAAGGATTAAGAAGCTGGTTTCAGGGTAAGCAGTCTAGGAAGCTGCATGTGCTCTAGGACAGTTGGAATTGAGATGCAAACTAGTGCTCTGAAAGAGGAAAGCTGAAATAAGGGGGGGAAGGCTGGTAGATGTTCTGCTCCAGAAGTCAGAGCAAGCAGGAATATGAACTTTGCTTACTGCAGGATTTAGTGGTGAAAGGGAACTTTTGCTTTATGAAATCAGAAACTTAGGTGGAAAAGGTGCTTTTCTGCAAGGTGAAGTGTTTCTGGATGAGACAATCAGCACAAATGGCTTAGTAATTTACAACATGGGTTAAGTCTGGAGGAAGGTACACCAAGTAGCAGCAGCATGAGGCCCAGGCAGGTCTGGGGGCAAAGCCACCATCTCACCAGTCACCAAAACCTGTCCCATATGCTCACAAGTGCTGCAGTTCAGTTTGGAGCCATGTCAGTGATTTTGTATGTGGAGCTGTGC